>NC_133105.1:39039336-39148094 GCF_022965805.1 Primulina eburnea
GCCTAAAATCGCACACTGAAACCGAATACTATTTCTAGTCGGTTTAACCGTGTGTTGATCAATATTTTCGAAGCTAAACTCAATCTGTTCTCTTTCGAGTCAAGATTGAACGACAAACATGCAAATAATTGGCCAGATTAAAAGCACGAAATTTATACGAATATTAATCAATAACAGGGAACAAGTTTATAAATCAAATACTTCAATGAATAAATAGAAATCAAACGTTTGTCCCGTATCGTGGTCCCGATCACAAAAGAAAACTACTCCATAAATTCAAGACTAAAATCAAATTTAAATGTTGAATTCATGTCTGAAAATAAGAAATTAAAAAGAAGAGAGATTCTCAATGATGGCGCGCGGATCTTGCGTGTAAATTGCGTTGTCTTTCGCCCACGTTGTCGCCGTCTTTTCCGGGTCGCAAATCTTCCCTTCTTCTCCAAAAGTCGGCCGCCTCTTCGAATATTCAACCCCCCTTTTGTTTTGTCTTTTTCCTTTTTATTCTTCTTCCAAATCTCGAGCAAATCTTCGCCAAATTCATCATCCGATATCATGGACACGGACCCCGTGCTTGCATCCGGGCAAGGGTCCGTGTAGACTCTGCCTCAAAATTCTTCCGGAATGGTGGACACGGACCCCGTGCCTGGGTCCGTCCAGGGGTCCGTGTAGACTCTGGATTTTTCTTCTCTGGATGATGACAAGCACGGACCCCGGATATAGGTCTGGCAAGGGGTCCGTGTAGACTCTGTTATTTGTCTTCCTTTGGCGTATGAGGCACGGACCCCGTGCAGGGGTCCGTTTACAGGTCCGTCTACACTCTGCTTTTCTCTTCTTTGGAGATTGCTGCACACTGACCCTTACACGGGGTCCGTGTAAGGGTCTGTGTCTGGACTTCATATCTTCTTCCTATTTTTCCGGGTATTTCTGATGTGGCATTGCGGAGTTTGACTTTTCTCTCATTTCGTTGGCTTTCGCCCTCTCTTGGTCAAACCTACAAATAGCCAAAATTAATCGAATTAAGCGCGAAACTCGGAATAAAATTGCCAGATAAGCACGAATGCGACAAAATATAATCCCAAAAACGCTATATAATTCGTGCTTATCAATCACCGCTTGAGCGCACCCGCGCTCCTTACACTCACCGCACCCGCGGTCTTACGTGCAACAAGAAAAACTATGCCACGTTTTATTCGGTTGCATGCAGTATATATATGATAGTTACACGTGGTTTCTCTCAGAATTTCAGAAAAGGGTCGAAGGTTGGAGAGGAAAAATCCTTACGCCTTTTAGATTTGTGATTTCGAAGAATCCGTGCATCAGAATTCGAATCCGAACGCAGTATCGAACTCCTCTCGACTCGAGCTACACAAGGGCGTAAGTTTTATTACGTTTTGAGATGTTTTGTAATTATGATGTTGTCAGAATTGAATATGAATCAGATATGACGTTTCTGCTACCGTAAATATTGTATAATCGAAGTCAGATTGAAGAACAGATTGTTTCTGTATTTGTTATGAATTTCAGAGTTGATTTGACTGAGATTTCATGTCAGATTTGTATTGTTATTGAGATTATGACTGATATTGTTATTGATTACGAAGTCTGATATTATATCTGTGTTATTTAGACTGACGGGGTTATCGAGACAGTATTGTTATGCCGTCGAAACATCAGTTAAATTAGATTGTTCAGATTCAGATATGAATTCGATTATATTGTGATATCATTGATATGAGTCAGATTGTATAGTGTTCAGATATTGATCAGATTATGTACTGAATTGAGTATTGATCAGAACAGATTGTGAATTGAGTTATTCATTGATACTATATATTCGATATTGGCTTTTCAGATTGGATATGGACAGATTTGACTTCGAGACTTCGTCTTCGTCAGACCGGGACGACAAAGGTCTAATTCATGTGATATCTGGGAAGATATAACTCAAATCAGATCTCATTTGAGTTTCCCAATAAAATCACATACTAGACTTATTGTTTATCTTTCGATATGATTATGATTTTGAAGAACCTAAAGGGGGGGTGAATAGGTTCTTTTAGGCCCTTTAGCGTTTTAAAACGAGTTTGCAAAAATTGCAAGCGGAAGACTTGAGGGACAATCACAAATAAAATGAATGCGTAAAGTAAGTGCGTAAAATAAATGCGTAGTAAAGTAAATGCGTAAAGTAAAGAGGGATAGAGATGTTTATGGAAGTTCGACGAAGAATCGTCTACGTCTCCCCTTCTCGATGAGGATCGAGGTATCACTATATCGACTTGGCTTTAGGAGCTCCAAGCTAGCTTTTACAACCACGCCTCGATGCGTCTACTTGGCCTTGAGGGCTCCAAAGATAGCCACGAACTTTACAACCCACTCGAGAGTATTACTATTTTTCTACAACTTTTTTGATATTACAACTCTTTTAATCAACGCACACAAGAGATAGTAGAAAGCTTTGTAAGAGACAAGAGAGAGTGGAGTGGGATGATTGAAAATGCATCCTCAAAGGCCTATTTATACTAGTCTTGGACGCCAAGGTTCGGATCTTCTGTTTATGCTTCGGAACGTCCGATGTGATTGAAATCAATTTGCGTAATTCTGGGATGACTTCGGATCGTCCGTTCTTGACTTCGTAGGGTCCGAACATATGCTTCGGAGGGACCGATCCAGCTTCGTTTCTTCCGAACAGTTCTTTCAGACAGTGTATGACAGCTTCGGAAGGTCCGAACTCAAGTTCGTACCGTCCGAACATTCCCGCGTTTCCAGAGATTTGAAATCTTCAACACTTCGTAGCGTCCGATCATGTCCTTCGTAGCGTCCGAAATCTTACTCAATCAACAGTCAGATCAATTTGTCTCCGCATTCAAGTGATTTGATTGCTTGTGTTCGGAACGTCCGATCACGTCTTCGGACCGTCCGAACTGGCTCCTCGCAGCTTCCGAACAGCTTCCACTTTGCTTCTGATCGGCACCTTTTCGGAACGTCCGAACCAACTTCGGATCTTCCGAACGTAACTTTGTTCTTAATTTCCTGCATGCCTCAATATAAAACATTAGTACATTTTAAGCCAAGTTTTGGTATCATCAAAACAAAAACTTTGGGATATGTTACAGCATTAAAAACATTAATCTCATCCTCGAGATTTGTATGCGTTTAAGGCGTAACAGATTTGTTTATAGACTTTATATTCAAATCTTTTGAAATGAACATGCTTTGTTTACAGATTGTTATACATTGCATTTGAGATAGGAAAGTTTGACAGATAGTCAGACTTCTAGACGTTCGGTGTATCGTTACGTAGGAGCAGACACCCTCCTATTGTAGATTATTCGATACAGATATGACCGAAGTCTAGGAATAAGACGTACGTCACCCCGATTGGGAGGGTAGGTGACAGACAGTGACGTCTTATTCACACCGGGATCCCTAGAGTTATGGTTGAGTCGAGTCTAGACATGATTTGACTAGAACTGCATGTGTTTAGAGACGTGGTTTCATAGACTATGAAACCCATGTTTATTGCTTTCAGTATGATAGCATGTTTATATGATTTGATTTAAATTGCATGTGTATCTGAATTGGGTTGCATGCTTGTTTTGATTTGATTTCATAGATTGTGAAATCTATTACTTTTGAATATGTTCATGATAGCATGTTTTATGATTTAGATTGTTTCTGTACATGCTTACCATGTTTTATACTGGGATTTGTTCTCACCGGAGTTATCCGGCTGTTGTCGTGTCTGTATGTGTGCATGGCAACAGGTGGGGCAGGATCTGTGTCTCGAGCTAGATGAGAGATTGATGATAGCGTGGAGATCTCGGACGTTGAAGATTTCTAGTGTTTGCTTATTAGATTTGTACTACTGATAATTGTAGTTGGTATTTAAACACTAGCGTATGAATGTACTAGACAGACTTGTATGTACATTATGTTGTCTAATTAATATAGAGACATGTTATGCTTTAATTATACATTTGAGTTCATATTAAAAGCAAAAAATTTGACCCACATTTTCGAGCAAAGATCCAATAAATCCCAAAAGAATTGAGTTAGAGCCCGGGTCCCCACATCTGCGTCGCAATGTAAAACAAGGAAAAAGGTCGTTCGAGCTTGAGACTAGAATATGTGGTGTAAATGCAATGTTTCATTGGCAAGAATATGGAGAGTTCCATTCGCACGGATTGGTGGTCATATGATGATGCACTGAACAACCCTCCCTCTGACTGTGCAAGTGGTTCTCAGTTATCGAGTGGAATAGTCCACATTTATGGTTGTACACCATTAGTCCTTTGACCCGGGACAATGTAGAGGCTATACGTACTAGCATGCACTTTGATCCGTTTACCAACTCCATCGAGAGTCATCAAGTGGCGAGGTTGGGTGTAGTTTCGAAATACGTAGAAGCAAATGCATTGTAGTCGGGGATTCACCGTTCGCCTACGGGTGAAGATATCCTATGTGATCTGATGAGTTGATAGTGCTAGGAGTCTCTGGCCAGAGCAAGAAATGTGCTTTAGGGAAATGCGTTTTCCTAGTTGCGCATACCATACCACTATTAGTACTCAATAATAAATTGCATCGTTATCCAATTCATGTGCAACTCTTGATATACCAGTGGTTGTAGACTCGATCGGGATATATGTGTTGAAAGGACCGTACTGTACGCTAACTATGACTAAAGGTTCTTGCAGACACTATCAGTGATACCTCAGGGATCATGGGGCGATGCTACTAGGCGCTACTACATAAAATGCTTCAACAATGCATCCTTAAAAAAATGAAAATGATAAGTAAATGCAATAAAATAATAGACATGAATTTGTTTATGGATGTTCGGAGACTTCAAATGCTCCTACGTCACCCCTTCTTACTCTTGGGAAAGGTCCACTAGAAGACTTTGATTTATACAACACCTTGTACAAACCCACTCCAGAAAGGTAGCACCCATCTAGAACTCCTAGCACTTAAGATTTCAAGCAGCACCTCACAATAAGCATATTGTTTAATGTGTTCATATGCAAAGACTATGTTGGGCATCGATGAAGAGTTTAGAGAGGGGTGAATAAACTCTTTCCTTTATTGATAGATTTTGCAAAGGGTGCTAAAATCCTGTTAGAGATTGTAGCTATTCTTGTTCGAGGTTACGTCCAGCAGATCAAAATAATAAGTGCGGAAACAATCCGATGGAGTAGGGTGAAAACAGTAATAACAGTAGGCAGTAGAACAGTAGTTGTTTCTGGAAGTTCGAAGACAAAGTCTTCTACGTCTCCCCTTCTTCTGTTTCCAGAAGGTATTACTAAAAGACTTTGGATTTTACAGTACAACACTTGTACACACCCACTTCAGCAGGACTTATCTTTTGCCTACTGAAACTCTTGGTAACTCAACACAATATGATTCAATATGACAAGGTTCTGGAAAATACTCTTTTCCAGTTTACAGAATCTTCTTCAAAAAAATATCATAAGGCGTTTTAATAGAAGAGATGAAGAAACACCAGTACGAAATGATCTCCAAATATCAGATATAAGATATTAAGGGTGTACTGCTTTTCTGCAAGTTGAGCTTGGAAGATAATGATTTGTTCGCGGTTTCTCAAAGTAGCGTTGGATAGATAATAAAAATAATCAGCGTTGTTCTTCAAATGGGTTTGATCCATATATATAGATAACTTGAATCCAACGCCTATAATCAAAACAGCTTCTTTGACTTCTGATGAAATCAGCTTTATTACCTGAAAAGAGTCCTGCAGAAAAGTTTCAAAACAATCAGTCTTGTTTCATACCACAACTGATAAGACGTAATAAATAACTTCGTACAGCATTAATGGTGCTATTAATACTAATACTTGATAAAGTAACGGTAACATTTAAAACTTGTTCAGTTAGCACAGAAGACGTTAAGTTACTTTAGTTAGACTTAGTTCTGCTTCTGGTTTTCTAAGTTCTGAAGACTACTGCTTTTATATTGCCTACTGATTTTAAATAACAACCTACTGGTTTTGATTCTTATCGCCACAATTAACTTAAGTCTTACAATTTCTCCATTTGTGGTGATGCCAAAACCTGGACGTTAGCAGAGATAGATAATGGCAATATAAAACAGAAATATATTAAGATAATTAAACAACAAAAGTTTTAGTCATCAGTGCCAATATCCCTGAAAATAATTTCATCATTCTGAGCATCAGCATTTTGATCTCTTCTGGCAGAGGATTCTGCCATGTCTCCAGTTCTTCTTTCTTTTACTTGTCTTCCTTCTGGTTCTGCTTCTTCGCCCTTTTTGGCATCAACGGCAATAACTCGAGCAATTAAATCGTTCATACGTCCAGAGAGATTCATAATTCCATTGTTTAGCATCTCTAGATATGGTGCCTGATGAGAACCTTGTTCATTTAGAGCATTGAGAGATTGAGATTGAGACTCAATCTTGGCATCTATAGATTCCAATGTGGTGGAGGCTGAACGAATAAAATCATCATGGTCGGTGAGTTGTTGGATTAGGTCAGTTTGATCGAGCATGATGGTACCTTGGCTTCTGGAAACAACATGTCTAAAAACAGTGGTCTCAGCATGCATTTTGCTCACAGATTCCGCCTTGCGAAATATTTCTTTAGATATACGGTCTCGGAAGAACGTTGTGCCACTCACTTCTGTGGCATGTTCACGAGATATCTGTTTTAATATCTCCGAGAGATTGTTGAGATTTCTTCGCAGAGTTTCTATCTCAAATTCCATATTAAAGAGTTCTGGTTCCGGAGATGGAGTTCTTGTGAGCATACACTGTTTGATTTCAGCAACATGAGCAGCTGAGTCAGAGACAGACACAACCAATGAAGTAGAGGTTGCAATATGTGGTTGAGCAATAGGAGGGATCGCATCCGGTAGAGCAGCAGAAGGACGAGGTTCAGCAGAGCTTTCTTCTGGAGCAGTAGAGAAAGGAGGTGCTGCAGTAGCTTCCTCAGCAGCAGATGGAGCAGTAGAAGTTTCTTCAAAAACATTAATTTGTTCAGGAGCTGCATTCTCGTCTTGGTGAACAGCTTCAGCGGTCTCCGGTGGTTTCTCCGAAAGGATGAGTTCAGATGACCTATTCAATAGAGCCTTCATTTCTGCTTGATGTTCAGCAGAAAATTTCTCAAGATTTGGCAATGGGTTATCATCTGATGCTTCCATGGGTTGAGGTTCGGGTGGAGCTTCTCAGAGTACCACATCCTGAGTTGATTTTGGTGTAGCAGCAGTAGGAACAATGGACTGAATGACTTCATCCACCGAGGCCAGCTCTTGAACAGAGATCAAAGACGATGATCGAGTAGGCAGTTCTGGTGATGCAGGAGTACTCGAGACCTTTGCTTTTAAACGAGCTGTGGTCCTTTCCTCAACTAGCTCTTCAAAAGTTCAGGAACCATGCCTAACCTGTATGAGATAGTCTTAGCAAAAGCCTGCTCTCGTGCTTGAATCTGCTCAATCAAAAAATGCATCTGATCAGTCATAAGTTTGATAACATCATGATCATTAGGAGCATTAGGACTCATTGGATCAAAATTAGACTTTAGAGTCCTCAAAACAGAGTCCATCTCCTTCTGCTTCAATTGATCAAGGATGTAGTTTCCGCGATTCATTGCTTCAATGACATTTTTGGTTTTTGCAGTAGAAAAAACTTTCTTCTTATGCTTCACCATTTGTGCAAATACGTCTTTAGTATGTAAGTAAGTGAGAGGGTGAAAAACTCTCATCTTCAGCAATTCATCAAAGAATAACATATTTTCCCTGGCAGATTTTTCAATTTCCTCAAGGTGGAGCTCAATGCCAATTTGCACTGTTTTTTGGTGCGTTGAGCTTGGGGCTCTTCAAACAACTTCCCTTTTCATTTTCCAGTAGGAATAGGTAGCACGGACCGAGTAGTGGAGGATCCGGCTAAAGAATCTCGAAAGACAACTCCAGTAGCATGTCTGAAAGTAGACACTGAAGTTGATGTTGATGGAACAATAACAGCTGCTGGTGTGATGATAGAGGCAGCAGTTGGTTGTGAAACAGTAGGAGCGACTGTAGATTGAGAAAGAGTCACTACTGGTTCCGAAACAGACTTGGGTTTGGATGTGCTGGCTTCTAGAAATACTTGTCTCAACGGGACAGTATCCAAATCAGCAATGGCTGTTGTTTTCTTGATGCGGATGGTAGTTCTGGGTTTCTTTTTGCTCAGAGTTGCTTATGGAATAGAAGCTTAAGTAGGTGCAGCCGATGCTTCAGATACAGTCTTATCTGAATTAGTCAAAACAATTACTCTCTTCCTTTTGATTTTCTTCTGAGGAGCTTGGCCCTCGGCTTGATCATTCCCAATCTCCTTTTCCATTAAACAAATTCAGCCACAGTTGGATTAGGCCGTAGAACAAGCACGTTATCAGCATCGGCCATAGTCACAAAAAAAGCATCTTGTTCAGTGGTGAATGGAAAACCAGCATTCTTCAACATCTGACTAATTTGAACAGCAAAAACAGTACTCTTCCGCAAAATCATTTATCTCATGATTTTGAATAGAAACCAACTCCAATCTACCTTATTATCAGAAGTGACTGCCACCATCACCTGAACCTTCTCTTTGGTTAAACGATCAAAAGTACCAGCTTTGACAAGGAGTGCCTTTGCCACAATATCAGCGAGTACTTGGTACTCCATTTTCAGAAGCTTCTTGAAGCAAGAGGGAAAGAGTTCCTCTCCAAAAACTGAGAAAGTAGAAAGATCAATGGATATTTCTTCCTTCAAAAGTCCTGACAGATTAGAGGTGCCTAAGATTGGAAGAAAGAAGGTTGAACCAAGTAATGCAGCACCAATTGAAATAGATGCGTCCCCCTAGGAATGAATGATATTCACATCTTGAACAGTTGCTTTGGCGAAGAATTCAAAAAGTGCGGTCTTATAGATAATAGCAGGTGCTTCAAGAAACTTTCTGAGTCCTGATTTCTAAACAGCTTTGAACATCTGAACAAGTCCTTCATCCTTGATGGTAAGCACTGATGCAAAGTTGACTTGATAAGCATTGAAATTGTAAGCTCCAGCCATTTCTTCGCCTGTAAATGAGAGAACTTCGAAGTGGATTATGCGATGAAGAATACGAGAGAAAGCGGTAGCTAGAGAGAAAAAGTCTGAAAAACGTAAAGGTGAAAAGAAAATAAGAGGCGGTTAATATTCAAAAATGTACAGCCGTTAGTGTAAACACAAGGACACGTGTCAATATGTTTACGGTTGAGTATTTGAAAAGTTAAACAGAGGGTGTCAGAGAGACACTAATAATTTCAAAACTTGAAAGGTAATAACAAGAGCGGGCTGTCCTATGATAATATCTACTAGAAGTCATAAGTTGCTGAAATATTTCCAGCACTTGGATACAAAACCAGTAGACACATTGTTTTATCGAAAAGACAAACATCATTTCTGCTTCTGACAAGGTGTGAAAGTAATAGTCTGAAAACGATATTGTTCCCCCTAAATTAATGCAACTAATAAATGCGAAGATACAAAATCTGAGGGAAGTGACAAATGATTCTTGGTATTCGAGTAGTCAGATAGCCGTCTCTTCATCTCTCCAAGATTCTATATAAGTGCCTGCAAGTTTACAAACTAAGTCATATAAACTTTTATCAAATCAAATCAAATGGGTAGAACAAGTAATATCTTGGAGTGTTCTCCAGAGTCTGAATCAGCAGAGGATTTCAAGAAGAAACTTCCAGCGTTTTGTAAGATGTTTGAAGACATCCTTTTTCAAGATATGAAGACTTGGAAGAAATTCCTTGGTAATACGAACAATCAGTTAGATTGTTCTTTCTTATTAGGAATAAGATGTGGAATAATCCCTTTCACAAACCACGATCATGTGAAGATAGGGGATCCCAGCAGTCCTTAGATAGATTCCGGCTGAAGTACTTTGCAACGAAGTACTTCAACCTGCTGATTTCAACAAATGTAATAGATAAACATTATGTAATGCTTCTGGTTTTATGAATGAAAAATCTCATTTTGTCATGTCTTGTTTATCTACTGCTTCTATTGAATGCATAAATAAATAATGAATAAGAAGAACTCAGTCTGTGTAAATCAGTAGAACGGTTCGGTTGACTTGAGACTTTTCAACTTCTTCACCATTAAATTCAACATGTCTATAAATAAAATAACAACAAATGTTAAGGAAATAATAATTCGATATGTCAGACTCAAGAAATTTGGATCCCTGTAGCAGCACTCATGTCTTGGTAACACCAGAGACACTTCCACATCTGGAAGCTTTGAAAAAGACCATTGAGGAATATGTCTGGATAAAGGTCATGTTTGTATGGTTCAAGGTGCAGGAGTTGCAGAATGTGTATCAAAATGGTTCAGCTTCTACTACTGCTCAAAGAGCAAGATCTAGGAAGTACAAACGGATGTTTGAAGTTGATCAAGTTTCTGAGCTTGCTACTGATAGAGTTATGCTTCAGATGATGCTCTGGAAGGAATGGCATCTGCTTGAGAATATTTCCAGTGCAGAATCCTTTAAAAGGATTAGAAGTCATGAGTTGAATAACAGGATTACTGAGTGGCAGAATTCTGTAGATAATGAACTGTCTAGTGTAACCTGGTTTCGATTACATTCTAGATAAAATTACAGTATTTATCTCAAATTGTCTTTTTACTCTTCTGCAAATAAATCAATGTTAGTCAAATAACAGATAACATATTTAACATAATCAAGTTAAATCAATTAAACCGAGTATATTACGGAAATAAGAAAACTTATTCTCAGCCAGAGGTTTTGTAAAGATGTATGCTGCCTGTAAATCAGTAGAAACGTATTCCAGACGAATGTCCTTCTTCTGCACACGATTTCTGATAAAATGATGTCTAATATCAATGTGCTTTGTTCTGGAATGAAGTACTGGATTTTGCGTAATTGCAATGGCACTGGTATTGTCACAGAAGATAGGTGATTCAGAAGCATGAACTCCATAGTCTTTAAGATGTTGTTGTATCCACATAATTTGAGAACAGCAGGTTCCAGCAGCGAGGTATTCTGCTTCAGCAGTAGATGTAGCTATGGAAGTCTGCTTTTTACTAAACCAGGAGATCAGCCTATCACCAAGGAATTGACAAAAACCACTTGTGCTTTTCCTGTCTAGCTTGCAACCTGCATAATCATCATCTGAATATCCAATAAGATTAAAAGATGAATCATTGGGATACTATAAGCCGAAATTTTGAGTTCTCTTTAAGTATTTCAGAATAGGTTTAGCAGCAATATAATGTGACTGCTTAGGGTTAGATTGAAATCTTGCACAAATGCAAACAGCAAACATAATATCAGGTCTACTGACAGTAAGATATGACATAGAACCAATAAAACCACGATATTGAGTTACCTCTACTGGTGTTCCACTATCATCCTTATCAAGTTTAGTAGATGAGCTCATTGGAGTGGAAGCAGCAGAGCATGCTTCCATGCCAAACTTTTTCAGTAGCCCCTTGGTGTACTTAGCTTGATTTATGAAAATTCCAGTATCAAGTTTCTTGATCTGCAGTCCTAGAAAGAATGTTAATTCTCCCATCATGCTCATTTCAAACTCATCATTATCAACTTAGCAAACTTTGCACATAATTTGGGGTTAGTTGACCCAAAAATTATGTCATCAACATAAATTTGTACTAACAAAATGTGCTTATTCTTAACTAGGGTAAATAGAGTCATATCTACTATGCCGATTGTAAAATCATAATTGACAAGGAATTGTGAGAGGGTGTCATACCATGCTCTAGGTGTCTGTTTTAAACCGTACAGGGCTTTGTGTAATTTAAATACATGATGGGGTAATAAATGATCGATAAAACCTGGAGGTTGTTCAACGTAGACCTCTTCTTGTAGTATACCATTCGGGAATGCGCTTTTCACGTCCATCTGATAAACTTTGATATTTTTGAAAGCAGCAAAGGCCAAAAATATTCTGATGGCTTCAAGCCTTGCTACTGGTGCGAAGGTTTCATCATAGTCTATTCCTTTTTCTTGTCTAAAACCTTGAGCTACCGGTCTTGCTTTATTTCTGGCCACATTGCCTTCTTCATTTAGTTTGTTTCTGAATACCCACTGAGTTCCAATAATGGCTTGATGAGATGGTCTGGGTACAAAAAACAACACTTCATTTCTCTTGAATTGATTCAGCTATTCTTGCTTAGCTTCTATCCAACTGGAATCCAGAAGAGCTTCTTCAATTTTCTTTGGTTCATCCAATAACCAGGGATGGAGGCTGTGATTTCCCCCAAACAAAGGGGTTTAGCAAGATTTCTTCCTGGTTTGATGTATTCGAAATGTGCTCAGCTGGAGCAGTAGCAGAATCTGGAACATTCACTTCTGGTTCTGGCAAATCTTGTGTCTGAACAATCGGTTCTACCAGAGGAATGTCTAGTTTTGGATTTTGAGCATCTTTAGGTTTTGCATCATCTTCACTATCCAGTTCCAGATGAATCATGTCTAACCTGTTACTTAGATTTGATACGTTAGAAACTTCAGGAGCACTGCTATCTTCATCAAAAAAAATGTGAATAGATTCTTCAACATTAAGAGTTTTATTGTTGAAAATTCTAAAAGCTTTGCTTACTGTTGAATAACCAAGAAATAATCCAGCATCTGATTTTGAATCAAATGCAGATAAATAATTTTTCCCGATACGTTAGGCTTACTGCCTTTCCATATTTCATATGGATTCTGATTGTGCCTTTTGTTGATCATGGTTCTGTTTTGTGTGTAGCATGCTGTGTTGATTGCTTCTGCCAAGAAGCGCTGAGAGATGTCTGCATCTGCTAGCATCGTTCTAGCAGCTTCCTTAAGTGTTTTGTTTCTCCTCTCAGCCACTCCATTTTGTTGAGGCGTTTTGGCAGCTGAATATTCATGATGAATACCCTATTCATCTAAGTACAACTCTAGAATCTTGTTAGTAAACTCATACCCCGATCACTTCTGATTTTAATAACAGAAACCAATTTTTTGTTTTGAAACTTTTTCAGAAGCTTGATCAGAAGGATACTGGTTTGATCTTTTCCAGCAAAAAATATTATCCAAGTAAATCTAGAAAAATCATCAACAACAACAAGTGTATACTTCATTCCCCCTAAGCTCATGATAGGGATTGGATCAAACATGTCCATATGCAATAACTCCAAGCACCTTGAAGTTGATTTACTACCTTTATTCTTGAAGCTGGATCTTACCTCTTTACCAAGTTGACATGCAGAACGAACATGATTCTTAACAAAGTTAATACCGGGCAATCCATCAACTATGTTCTGCTTCTTGATATTATTGATCGATTTGAAATTCAGGTGATTCAATCTCTTGTGCCAGAGCCAATTCTTATCAGTAAGAGAGGCAACTAAGCATGTAGGAACAGTAACATGATCCAAGTTCCATGAAACTTTGTAGGTGTTGCCTTCTCTCTTTCCAGTTAAAATATTAGACTCCGCAGAATCTTTAACTATGCATTAGTGCTTCTGAAAGGCTACACAATAACCATTATCACACAGTTGACTAAAGCTAATCAAGTTATAACAGAGATTCTCAACCAGTAGTACATCATTAATAGTTATGTTACCATGGAGAATCTTACCCTTACCCACGGTTTTACTTTTGAGTTGTCCCCAAAAGTTATCTTTGGTCCAGTACAACTCACTACTTCTGATAGTAAATTTTTCTGTCCAGTCATGTGTCTTGAGCATCCGCTGTCCATATACCATGTGGAGCTGCTGATTTGATTTTCTTCTGTTTTTCCTCTCCAGATGTCGAGGTTGGTTCAACATCCGCCATAAGACATTTGATCTCTTCTGCATCACTTTCACTGGAATGACTTTCTGAGTCAGATGACTCAGAACTAGAGTCCGCATACTTGCTTTCCTCAGCAATCATCGCTTTGCGGTCTCTTCTCAACTTCTTGTCATTCCTTTTGTATTCCTTCTTCTTCTGGTCATCTATCTTGGGCTTTGGACAATCAGCAATAAAGTGACCAATCTCTCCACAGTTGAAGCACGCCATATCACCAGGTGGTGAACCCTTCTTGAAGTTCCGATTAGGACTTTCGTAAGTTCGGTGATTCTTTTTCATAAATCTGGAGAATTTCTTCACAAAAAGAGACATAGCAACATTGCTGATCTTTTCACCAGTCTTTTCAGAAGTGCTCTCAATAATGGAAGATGGTGATGCTGTTGGAGCAACTGTAGCAGTAGCAGCAACAGTAGAAATAGTAGCAGTAGTGGCAGCAAGACCTTTGGTTGGTAGATTTGTAGAGGGCTCTTCTCCGCTTCTTACTTCCAATTCGAACTCATAGGCCTTCAAGTCAGCGAACAAGTCATGTAGCTCTAATTTGTTAAGATCTTTATAGACTCTCATAGCCATTGTTTTGACGTCCCATTCCTTGAGTAAAGCTCTCATCACCTTGAGTGTTATTTCTCTATTGCCATGCTCTTTCCTGAGAGTTGCTAGTTCAATAACCAGGCTACTGAACCATTCATCAAACTCATTTAGAGTTTCTCCAGCTTTCATTTTTAGATTTTCAAACTTCTACATTGCTACAGACAGTTTATTTTCCTTTGTCTGCTCATTTCCTTCACATATTTGAATGAGCTTTTCCCAAATTTCTTTCACGGTAGAACACATCTTGATTTTGATAAAGGTGTTATTATCAAGAGCAACATCTTTCACGGTCGAGATTTTCTTTCTTCTTATCTTCGCCAGCCCATTCGCTTCTTTGTTTTTCAACCATTTGCGGTGCACCATCAGTAACAGCAACAGCTGTATTAGGCTATAAGATCTTTAATGGACCATCTGTGATGACATACCACATGTCATCATCTTGGGCTGCAAGATGAGCTTGCATACGGATCTTCCAATCATCAAAGTCTTCTTTTGAGAACACATGAACCTTGCTGAAATGTGACATAACTGTTTGTAAATATTTCATAACAAGAGAAATCTGCTCCAATACCACTTGTTGGGGATTGTTGAAGAGTTTAGAGGGGGGTGAATAAACTCTTTCCTTTACTGATAGCTTTTGCAAAGGGTGCTAAAATCCTGTTAGAGATTGTAGCTATTCTTGTTCGAGGTTACGTCCAGCAGATCAAAATAATAAGTGCGGAAACAATCCGATGGAGTAGGGTGAAAACAGTAATAACAGTAGGCAGTAGAATAGTAGTTGTTTCGGGAAGTTCGAAGATAAAGTCTTCTACGTCTCCCCTTCTTCTGTTTCCAGAAGATATCAATAAAAGACTTTGGATTTTACAGTACAATATTTGTACACACTCACTTCAGCAGGACTTATCTTTTGTCTACTGAAACTCTTAGTAACTCAACACAATATGATTCAATATGACAAGGTTCTGGAAAAGACTCTTTTACAGTTTACATACTCTTCTTCAAAAGAATATCGTAAGGTGTTTTACTAGAAGAGATGAAGAAATAGCAGTACGAAATGATCTCCAAAGATCAGATATAAGATATTAAGCGTGTACTGCTTTTTTGCAAGTTGAGCTTGGAAGTTAATGATTTGTTCGCGGTTGCTCAAAGTAGCGTTGGATAGATAATAAAAATAATCAGCTTTGTTCTTCAAATTGATTTGATTCATATATATAGATAACTTGAATCCAACGTCTTTAATCAAAACGGCTTCTTTGACTTCTGATGAAATCAGCTTTATTACCTGAAAAGGGTCCTGCAGAAAATCTTCAGAACAATCAGTCTTGTTTCATACCACAACTGGTAAGACGTAATAAATAACTTCATACAACATTAATGGTGCTATTAATACTAATACTCGATAAAGTAACGGTAACATTTAAGACTTGTTCCGTTAGCACAGAAGACGTTAAGTTACTCTAGTTTAGACTGAGTTCTGCTTCTGGTTTTCTAAGTTCTGAAGACTACTGCTTTTATATTGCCTACTGATTTTAACTAACAACCTGTTGGTTTTGATTCTTATCGCCACAATTAAGTTAAGTCTAAAACACTACAAACACATTGTTTTACGTCTTTGTGTGAAGACTCACTCAACTAATATTTGAAGTTCAAATCTCTTGTATATGTGTGAGTGAGTGTGTGTGAGAAATTTATCTTTTACAGTGTGCATCTAAAATGTATCGTTACACAAGGGCTTGTACTCTCAACTAGCTGATTTTTTCATGTTAACTTCTCATGCTTTGAATCCTCTTAAAAGCTCTTGTTTTATCTTTAATATGTTGTATTTATAGGCTCCAACAATGATATATACTTTAGACACAAGAATATGACCGTTTAGAAAGTTTCTGTGATGTTTCTGATATAGCAATGGTCAAATTTGCCTTGCTGGACATTTTCCCGAGTGGTCAACTTGTTCAGTTCAACTGGTCTTGTTCAGTTCAGCTGGTTTGGTTCGGTTCAGTTTTAGCTGGTCTGGTTCAGTTTCAGCGGGTCAGGAGCTGGTTCATTTCAGTTGGTCAGCTGCTGGTTCATTTAAGTCGGTCAGCTGCTGGTTCAATTCATTTTAGTTGGTCAGCAACAGCTCGTTCAGTTCAGTTCAGTTGGTCAGCTGAAATCAACCTATCTGATTTCAGTTTGTGCAGAACGAGTAGTTTCATCGTCATTTATCATCATCTTAAGCTGACTTCTGAAGATGATTTGTAGATCATCGTATTATATTTCCACGCATACTTAATCGCTTCATTCCAATAACGAGTTGAGAGATATGACACATATACCGCAACTGCTCATACCCAACTGATTGTTATTTTCGTGCAATCCATTCGGTAATTCAACGATCGTTAATGCCTTGATAAAATCCGAATTTGTCCAATTGACATGAATTACGACTTGTTTGAAATTGAGTTTTCTGATCGGCAAGTTGACGGATTTTCATTTGAATCATCCAGTTGAGATATATGATCAAAATACCGAAGCTTTCCAGAAATTCAGTGTGTGCAGAATTCAGTTTCAGTTTGCTTCTTGTTTTAAAAACTTCACACTTGAGTAAATATATTAAAAACACAATAACAAGTTTTGTTAACATCAAAATCAAGATTGCGAACATGAAATGTTCCAACAATCTCTCCTTTTTTTATGATTACAAAATTTGGATAAATAATCGATTCAACCAACATATTTTTCCCCCTTTTGTGTGAATAAAAAAAATCATATTTTCCGAACATTTTAAGCACAAAATTTTATCCCCCTAAATATTTAAAAATAATCTCTCGACAGACTGACCAAATCATCTTGCTTTATCCCGTACAGAATGACGTATCGACATGATCAGATGGCGGAGATATATGTGCGAGAGGTAGTCAGATTACATGGTGTGCCGAAATCTATCGTGTCAGATCGTGATCCACGATTCACTTCTTGCTTCTAGCACAGTCTACAGCAGGCTTTGGGTACGACATTACACCTGAGCACTGCATAGCATCCTCAGACAGACGGACAGTCAGAGCGGACTCTCCAGACCTTAGAGGATATGTTGAGAGCCGTAGTGCTAGATTTTGGCACTAGTTGGCAAGATTCTCTACCTCTTTGTGAATTCTCTTACAATAATAGCTATCAGACGAGCATTGAGATGGCACCGTTTGAAGCTTTATATGGCAAGAAGTGCAGATCTCCGCTGTACTGGGATGACATCTCAGAGGTACCAGAACTTGGGCCGGATATGATTCGTGACATGACTGAGAAGGTGAAAATCATTCAGAAGAGAATGAAGACAGCGCAAGATAGGCAAGCCAAATACGCCAATATCAGACGTAGACCATTGATATTCGAGCAAGGAGACAGAGTATTTTTGAAGATTTCTCCATTCAGAGGCGTTGTCAGATTTGGCAAGCGTGGAAAGCTGTCTCCTAGATACGTCGGTCCTTAAGAGATCTTAGAGAAGATTGGCGATCGAGCCTATTGACTTGCTCTTCCTCCTTCGTTATCTGGGATACATGATGTTTTTCATGTGTCAATGTTGCGTAGATATATGCCGGATATTTCCCATGTCATTCAACCTGACGAAGCGGAACTTGATCAGACTTTGAGCTATGTTGAACAACCGATACAAATTTTTGATCGGAAAGAAAAGAAGCTCAGGACAAAGACTATTCCGCTCGTGAAAGTCCAGTGGAGTCGTCATGGCATCGAAGAAGCGACTTGGGAGACAGAAACAGATATTAGACAGAAGTATCCCGAGCTATTTACATGATGTAAGTAATTTTCAGTCCTGATTATATTACTTGTCATGTATGTTTAATAGATTGCCTGTGATTTCGAGGGCAAAATCATTTCTTAGAGGGGGAGAAATGTAAGGTCCGAGATTTATTAGTATTCATTAATATAAGACTCGGAAGAAATGAGAATGCATGACGTGCAAGGAAAGGAGAAAAGACATGAGAAATTAGAAGATTGCAAGACCGCACCCGCGCTCAGAACAGGAGTGTACCCACGGTCATGCAATTGTGGATTTTTGCAAGAAAAGCCGAAGAAACACCGCACCCGCGGTGTAACCTAGACCGCACCTGCGGTGCATTGACAGAAAGTTGGCAAATTTTATTCGAAGCAAGACCGCTCCCGCGGTTCAAGAAGTCCGCACCCGCGGTGGTGTGACCGCACCCGCGGTAATAACAAGACCGCACCCGCAGTCGTCATTTTGAAAAATGAAAACCACGCCGAAACATGAGCGCACCCGCGGTGCTGCATGCGAGAAATCCACCACCTCTTCTTGTTGTGACACATGGCATATCCCTTAGAATTCCTCAAGTTTCTTCAAAGTTTGAGGTAAGATTTCTTAAGATTTAGCCATCCGATTTTTATTCCGAATAGAGATTCTTGTTCCTTGCTTCAAGGGCTACAAGGGGATATAAGTTTCCTTCCATTCCTGCATGATTTGAGATATGGTGATTGGGGGGATTATGAATTACACTAGATTATTTGTTCTTGTTAAGTTGGTGATGGTAGATTCAAAACCGGAACGAAGAAATGATATCGAACTCAATTGTTATGATTTTTCAGCATGTATTATGTGGAAATTATAAAGATTTCAGAATATATATGTATGTTCTGATAAGAATGTGAGTTGATAGCGAGTGATAATGTTGTTGTTGAGATATCGGTATTGAGAAATCACGCCGTTATGCCGTCGATTGTTACCGAGATTGAATATGAATTGTATAGAAGTTGTTTTGAGTTGTATATTGATAGAATACATCTCTACATTGCCATTTCAGATTGACATCGGTAAGATTCGTCTTCGAGACTTTGACATCAGTAACGGTTTAACAAGAAAGGTATAATGCATGTTTTGTTTGGAGAGATACAACTCAAATGAGATCACATTTGAGTTTCCCAACCAAAATCACATACTAGATTTATTGATTATATTGTAATATGATTGTGATTTGTTTATAGACTTGTATTCAAATCTTTTGAGATGATTATGCTTTGTTTACAGATTGTTATTCATTGCATTTAAGATAGGGAGTCTTGACAGAACCGTCAAACTTCTAGATGTTCGGTGATATCACAGCTTAGGGGAAGATCGTTCTCCTATTGTAGATGTGGATACAGATCAGGCCGAAGTCTAGGAATAAGACGTACCGTCACCCCGATTGGGAGGGTAGGTGATAGATCGTCTTATTCGCACCGAGATCCCTAGAGTTTTAGTCGAGTCGAGTCCAGACATGGTTTGATTCGCATTGCATGATTTTATGGATGTCATTCATCATAGCATGTTTCAAGTTTTAGATTGATTATATGCATGTATACATGTTTATACTGAGATTTGTTCTCACCGGAGTTTCCGGCTGTTGTTATGTCTGTATGTGTGCATAATAACAGGTGGGGCAGGATATGGGTCGAGACAAAGATGAGATCATGATAGCGTGGTGACTTCGGGCGCAGCAGAGTACTAGTGGTTTTTACTAGCTTTGTACTACTTGTAGCTAGTAGTTGTTTAAACACTAGTTTGTACGAATGTATAATAACAAGACTTGTATGTACATTTGATGAAATAAAGTAGAAGTATCTATTGTGCTTAGTTTTATTAACATTTGATGTAATGTTAAAAGCAAAAATTTGACCCACTTTTCATAATAAAGATCCATTTAATCCCAAAGAAATGAGTTAGAGCCCGGGTCCCCACTGAGAATCTATCCACAACAAAAAACATAGAATCCCTACCCTTCTTAGTCCTAGGCAACCCCAAAATAAAGTCCATAGAAATGTCAATCCAAGTTCTTTTTAAGAATAGCACGCAAAAGTGTTACCAAAGTTCTATTGACAACTTCAGTTTGTCCATCCGTTTGAGGATGACAAGTAGTAGAAAACAACAATTTTGTGCCAAGTTTAGCCCATAAAGTATTCCAAAATTAACTCAAGAATTTAACATCGCGACCAGAAACAATAGTCCTAGGCATTCCATGCAACCTAACGATTTCTCTAAAGAACAAATCCGCAATGTTTGAAGCATCATCGGTTTTATGACAAGCTATAAAATGTGCCATCTTAGAGAATCTATTCACAACAACAAAAATAGAATCCCTCCTCTTCTTAGTCCTAGGCAACCCCAAAATAAAGTCCATAGAAATGTCAATCCAAGTTCTTTTTAAGAATAGCACGCAAAACCAAAGTTCTATTGACAACTTCAGTTTGTCCATCCGTTTGAGGATGACAAGTAGTAGAAAACAACAATTTTGTGTCAGGTTTAGCCCATAAAGTCTTCCAAAAGTAACTCAAGAATTTAACATCGCGAACAGAAATAATAGTCTTAGGCATGCCATGCAACCTAACGACTTCTCTAAAGAATAAATCCGTAATGTTTGAAGCATCATCGGTTTTATGACATGCTATAAAATGTGCCATCTTAGAGAATCTATCCACAACAACAAAAATATAATCCCTACCCTTCTTAGTCCTAGGCAACCCCAAAATAAAGTCCATAGAAATGTCAATCCAAGTTCTTTTTAAGAATAGCACGCAAAAGTGGTCCCAAAGTTCTATTGACAACTTCAGTTTGTCCATCCGTTTGAGGATGACATGTAGTAGAAAACAAAATTTGTGCCAAGTTTAGCCCATAAAGTCTTCCAAAAGTAACTCAAGAATTTAACATCGCGACCAGAAACAATAGTCCTAGGCATGCCATGCAACCTAACGACTTCTCTAAAGAACAAATCCGCAATGTTTAAAGCATCATCGGTTTTATGACAAGCTATAAAATGTGCCATCTTAGAGAATCTGTCCACAACAACAAAAAAAGAATCCCTACCCTTCTTAGTCCTAGGCAACCCCAAAATAAAGTCCATTGAAATGTCAATCCAAGTTCTATTTAAGAGTAGCACGCAAAAGTGTTCCCAAAGTTCTATTGACAACTTCAGTTTGTCCATCCGTTTGAGGATGACAAGTAGTAGAAAATAACAATTTTGTGCCAAGTTTAGCCCATAAAGTATTCCATAAGTAACTCAAGAATTTAACATCGCGACCATAAACAATAGTCCTAGGCATGCCATGCAACCTAACGACTTCTCTAAAGAACAAATCCGCAATGTTTGAAGCATCATTGGTTTTATGACAAGCTATAAAATGTGTCATCTTAGAGAATCTATCCACAACAACAAAAAAAGAATCCCTACCCTTCTTTGTCCTAAGCAACCCCAAAATAAAGTCCATAGAAATTTCAATCCAAGTTCTTTTTAAGAATAGCAAGTGTTCCCAAAGTTCTATTGACAACTTCAGTTTGTCCATCCGTTTGAGGATGACAAGTAGTAGAAACCAAAAATTTTGTGCCAAGTTTAGCCCATAAAGTCTTCCAAAAGTAACACAAGAATTTAATATCGCGACCAGAAACAATAGTCCTAGGCATGCCATGCAACCTAACGATTTCTCTAAAGAACAAATCCGCAATGTTTGAAGCATCATCGGTTTTATGTCAAGCTATAAAATGTGCCATCTTAGAGAATCTATCCACAACAACAAAAATAGAATCCTTCCCCTTCTTAGTCCTAGGCAACCCCAAAATAAAGTCCATATAAATGTCAATCCAAGTTCTTTTTAAGAATAGCACGCAAAAGTGTTCCCAAAGTACTATTGACAACTTCAGTTTGTCCATCCGTTTGAGGATGACAAGTAGTAGAAAACAACAATTTTGTGCCAGGTTTAGCCCATAAAGTCTTCCAAAAGTAACTCAAGAATTTAACATCGCGAACAGAAACAATAGTCTTAGGCATGTCATGCAACCTAACGACTTCTCTAAAGAACAAATCCGTAATTTTTTAAGCATCATCGGTTTTATGACAAGCTATAAAATGTGCCATCTTAGAGAATCTATCCACAACAACAAAAATATAATCCCTACCCTTCTTAGTTCTAGGCAACCCCAAAATAAAGTCCATAGAAATTTCAATCCAAGTTCTTTTTAAGAATAGCACGCAAAAGTGTTCCCAAAGTTCTATTTACAACTTCAGTTTGTCCATCCGTTTGAGGATGACAAGTAGTAGAAAATAACAATTTTGTGCCAAGTTTAGCCCATAAAGTCTTCCAAAAGTAACTCAAGAATTTAACATCGCGACCAGAAACAATAGTCCTAGGCATGCCATGAAACCTAACGACTTCTCTAAAGAACAAATCCGCAATGTTTAAAGCATCATCGGTTTTATGACAAGCTATAAAATGTGCCATCTTAGAGAATCTGTCCACAACAACAAAAAAAGAATCCCTACCCTTCTTAGTCCTAGGCAACCCCAAAATAAAGTCCATTGAAATGTCAATCCAAGTTCTTTTTAAGAATAGCACGCAAAACCAAAGTTCTATTGACAACTTCAGTTTGTCCATCCGTTTGAGGATGACAAGTAGTAGAAAACAACAATTTTGTGTCAGGTTTAGCCCATAAAGTCTTCCAAAAGTAACTCAAGAATTTAACATCGCGAACAGAAACAATAGTCTTAGGCATGCCATGCAACCTAACGACTTCTCTAAAGAACAAATCCGTAATGTTTGAAGCATCATCGGTTTTATGACATGCTATAAAATGTGCCATCTTAGAGAATCTATCCACAACAACAAAAATAGAATCCCTACCCTTCTTAGTCCTAGGCAACCCCAAAATAAAGTCCATAGAAATGTCAATCCAAGTTCTTTTTAAGAATAGCACGCAAAAGTGTTCCCAAAGTTCTATTGACAACTTCAGTTTGTCCATCCGTTTGAGGATGACATGTAGTAGAAAACAAAATTTGTGCCAAGTTTAGCCCATAAAGTCTTCCAAAAGTAACTCAAGAATTTAACATCGCGACCAGAAACAATAGTCCTAGGCATGCCATGCAACCTAACGACTTCTCTAAAGAACAAATCCGCAATGTTTAAAGCATCATCGGTTTTATGACAAGCTATAAAATGTGCCATCTTAGAGAATCTGTCCACAACAACAAAAAAGAATCCCTACCCTTCTTAGTCCTAGGCAACCCCAAAATAAAGTCCATTGAAATGTCAATCCAAGTTCTTTTTAAGAATAGCACGCAAAAGTGTTCCCAAAGTTCTATTGACAACTTCAGTTTGTCCATCCGTTTGAGGATGACAAGTAGTAGAAAAAAACAATTTTGTGCCAAGTTTAGCCCATAAAGTATTCCATAAGTAACTCAAGAATTTAACATCGCGACCAGAAACAATAGTCCTAGGCATGCCATGCAACCTAACGACTTCTCTAAAGAACAAATCCGCAATGTTTGAAGCATCATTGGTTTTATGACAAGCTATAAAATGTGTCATCTTAGAGAATCTATCCACAACAACAAAAAAAGAATCCCTACCATTCTTAGTCCTAGCAACCCCAAAATAAAGTCCATAGAAATTTCAATCCAAGTTCTATTTAAGAATAGCACGCAAAAGTGTTCCCAAAGTTCTATTGACAACTTCAGTTTGTCCATCCGTTTGAGGATGACAAGTAGTAGAAACAAAAAATTTTGTGCCAAGTTTAGCCCATAAAGTCTTCCAAAAGTAACACAAGAATTTAACATCGCGACCAGAAACAATAGTCCTAGGCATGCCATGCAACCTAACGATTTCTCTAAAGAACAAATCCGCAATGTTTGAAGCATCATCGGTTTTATGACAAGCTATAAAATGTGCCATCTTAGAGAATCTATCCACAACAACAAAAATAGAATCCCTACCCTTCTTAGTCCTAGGCAACCCCAAAATAAAGTCCATAGAAATGTCAATCCAAGTTCTTTTTAAGAATAGCACGCAAAAGTGTTCCCAAAGTTCTATTGACAACTTCAGTTTGTCCATCCGTTTGAGGATGACAAGTAGTAGAAAACAACAATTTTGTGCCAAGTTTAGCCCATAAAGTCTTCCAAAAGTAACTCAAGAATTTAACATCGCGACCAGAAACAATAGTCCTAGGCATGCCATGCAACCTAACGACTTCTCTAAAGAACAAATCCGCAATGTTTGAAGCATCATCGGTTTTATGACAAGCTATAAAATGTGCCATCTTAGAGAATCTATCCACAACAACAAAAATAGAATCCCTACCCTTCTTAGTCCTAGGCAACCCCAAAATAAAGTCCATAGAAATGTCAATCCAAGTTCTTTTTAAGAATAGCACGCAAAAGTGTTCCCAAAGTTCTATTGACAACTTCAGTTTGTCCATCCGTTTGAGGATGACAAGTAGTAGAAAACAACAATTTTGTGCCAAGTTTAGCCCATAAAGTCTTCCAAAAGTAACTCAAGAATTTAACATCGCGACCAGAAACAATAGTCCTAGGCATGCCATGCAACCTAACGATTTCTCTAAAGAACAAATCCGCAATGTTTGAAGCATCATCGGTTTTATGACAAGCTATAAAATGTGCCATCTTAGAGAATCTATCCACAACAACAAAAATAGAATCCCTCCCCTTCTTAGTCCTAGGCAACCCCAAAATAAAGTCCATAGAAATGTCAATCCAAGTTCTTTTTAAGAATAGCACGCAAAAGTGTTCCCAAAGTTCTATTGACAACTTCAGTTTGTCCATCCGTTTGAGGATGACAAGTAGTAGAAAACAACAATTTTGTGCCAGGTTTAGCCCATAAAGTCTTCCAAAAGTAACTCAAGAATTTAACATCGCGAACAGAAACAATAGTCTTAGGCATGCCATGCAACCTAACGACTTCTCTAAAGAACAAATCCGTAATGTTTGAAGCATCATCGGTTTTATGACAAGCTATAAAATGTGCCATCTTAGAGAATCTATCCACAACAACAAAAATATAATCCCTACCCTTCTTAGTCCTAGGCAACCCCAAAATAAAGTCCATAGAAATGTCAATCCAAGTTCTTTTTAAGAATAGCACGCAAAAGTGTTCCCAAAGTTCTATTGACAACTTCAGTTTGTCCATCCGTTTGAGGATGACAAGTAGTAGAAAATAACAATTTTGTGCCAAGTTTAGCCCATAAAGTCTTCCAAAAGTAACTCAAGAATTTAACATCGCGACCAGAAACAATAGTCCTAGGCATGCCATGCAACCTAACGACTTCTCTAAAGAACAAATCCGCAATGTTTGAAGCATCATCGGTTTTATGACAAGCTATAAAATGTGCCATCTTAGAGAATCTATCCACAACAACAAAAATAGAATCCCTACCCTTCTTAGTCCTAGGCAACCCCAAAATAAAGTCCATAGAAATGTCAATCCAAGTTCTTTTTAAGAATAGCACGCAAAAGTGTTCCCAAAGTTCTATTGACAACTTCAGTTTGTCCATCCGTTTGAGGATGACAAGTAGTAGAAAACAAAATTTTGTGCCAAGTTTAGCCCATAAAGTCTTCCAAAAGTAACTCAAGAATTTAACATCGCGACCAGAAACAATAGTCCTAGGCATGCCATGCAACCTAACGACTTCTCTAAAGAACAAATCCGCAATGTTTAAAGCATCATCGGTTTTATGACAAGCTATAAAATGTGCCATCTTAGAGAATCTATCCACAACAACAAAAATAGAATCCCTACCCTTCTTAGTCCTAGGCAACCCCAAAATAAAGTCCATTAGAAATGTCAATCCAAGTTCTTTTTAAGAATAGCACGCAAAAGTGTTCCCAAAGTTCTATTGACAACTTCAGTTTGTCCATCCGTTTGAGGATGACAAGTAGTAGAAAAAACAATTTTGTGCCAAGTTTAGCCCATAAAGTATTCCAAAAGTAACTCAAGAATTTAACATCGCGACCAGAAACAATAGTCCTAGGCATGCCATGCAACCTAACGACTTCTCTAAAGAACAAATCCGCAATGTTTGAAGCATCATCGGTTTTATGACAAGCTATAAAATGTGCCATCTTAGAGAATCTATCCACAACAACAAAAAAAGAATCCCTACCCTTCTTAGTCCTAGGCAACCCCAAAATAAAGTCCATAGAAATGTCAATCCAAGTTCTTTTTAAGAATAGCACGCAAAAGTGTTCCCAAAGTTCTATTGACAACTTCAGTTTGTCCATCCGTTTGAGGATGACAAGTAGTAGAAAACAAAAATTTTGTGCCAAGTTTAGCCCATAAAGTCTTCCAAAAGTAACTCAAGAATTTAACATCGCGACCAGAAACAATAGTCCTAGGCATGCCATGCAACCTAACGACTTCTCTAAAGAACAAATCCGCAATGTTTGAAGCATCATCGGTTTTATGACAAGCTATAAAATGTGCCATCTTAGAGAATCTATCCACAACAACAAAAAAAGAATCCCTACCCTTCTTAGTCCTAGGCAACCCCAAAATAAAGTCCATAGAAATGTCAATCCAAGTTCTTTTTAAGAATAGCACGCAAAAGTGTTCCCAAAGTTCTATTGACAACTTCAGTTTGTCCATCCGTTTGAGGATGACAAGTAGTAGAAAACAACAATTTTGTGCCAAGTTTAGCCCATAAAGTCTTCCAAAGTAACTCAAGAATTTAACATCGCGACCAGAAACAATAGTCCTAGGCATGCCATGCAACCTAACGACTTCTCTAAAGAACAAATCCGCAATGTTTGAAGCATCATCGGTTTTATGACAAGCTATAAAATGTGCCATCTTAGAGAATCTATCCACAACAACAAAAATAGAATCCCTACCCTTCTTAGTCCTAGGCAACCCCAAAATAAAGTCCATAGAAATGTCAATCCAAGTTCTTTTTAAGAATAGCACGCAAAAGTGTTCCCAAAGTTCTATTGACAACTTCAGTTTGTCCATCCGTTTGAGGATGACAAGTAGTAGAAAACAACAATTTTGTGCCAAGTTTAGCCCATAAAGTCTTCCAAAAGTAACTCAAGAATTTAACATCGCGACCAGAAACAATAGTCCTAGGCATGCCATGCAACCTAACGACTTCTCTAAAGAACAAATCCGCAATGTTTGAAGCATCATCGGTTTTATGACAAGCTATAAAATGTGCCATCTTAGAGAATCTATCCACAACAACAAAAATAGAATCCCTACCCTTCTTAGTCCTAGGCAACCCCAAAATAAAGTCCATAGAAATGTCAATCCAAGTTCTTTTTAAGAATAGCACGCAAAAGTGTTCCCAAAGTTCTATTGACAACTTCAGTTTGTCCATCCGTTTGAGGATGACAAGTAGTAGAAAACAACAATTTTGTGCCAAGTTTAGCCCATAAAGTCTTCCAAAAGTAACTCAAGAATTTAACATCGCGACCAGAAACAATAGTCCTAGGCATGCCATGCAACCTAACGACTTCTCTAAAGAACAAATCCGCAATGTTTGAAGCATCATCGGTTTTATGACAAGCTATAAAATGTGCCATCTTAGAGAATCTATCCACAACAACAAAAATAGAATCCCTACCCTTCTTAGTCCTAGGCAACCCCAAAATAAAGTCCATAGAAATGTCAATCCAAGTTCTTTTTAAGAATAGCACGCAAAAGTGTTCCCAAAGTTCTATTGACAACTTCAGTTTGTCCATCCGTTTGAGGATGACAAGTAGTAGAAAACAACAATTTTGTGCCAAGTTTAGCCCATAAAGTCTTCCAAAAGTAACTCAAGAATTTAACATCGCGACCAGAAACAATAGTCCTAGGCATGCCATGCAACCTAACGACTTCTCTAAAGAACAAATCCGCAATGTTTGAAGCATCATCGGTTTTATGACAAGCTATAAAATGTGCCATCTTAGAGAATCTATCCACAACAACAAAAATAGAATCCCTACCCTTCTTAGTCCTAGGCAACCCCAAAATAAAGTCCATTAGAAATGTCAATCCAAGTTCTTTTTAAGAATAGCACGCAAAAGTGTTCCAAAGTTCTATTGACAACTTCAGTTTGTCCATCCGTTTGAGGATGACAAGTAGTAGAAAACAACAATTTTGTGCCAAGTTTAGCCCATAAAGTCTTCCAAAAGTAACTCAAGAATTTAACATCGCGACCAGAAACAATAGTCCTAGGCATGCCATGCAACCTAACGACTTCTCTAAAGAACAAATCCGCAATGTTTGAAGCATCATCGGTTTTATGACAAGCTATAAAATGTGCCATCTTAGAGAATCTATCCACAACAACAAAAATAGAATCCCTACCCTTCTTAGTCCTAGGCAACCCCAAAATAAAGTCCATAGAAATGTCAATCCAAGTTCTTTTTAAGAATAGCACGCAAAAGTGTTCCCAAAGTTCTATTGACAACTTCAGTTTGTCCATCCGTTTGAGGATGACAAGTAGTAGAAAACAAAATTTGTGCCAAGTTTAGCCCATAAAGTCTTCCAAAAGTAACTCAAGAATTTAACATCGCGACCAGAAACAATAGTCTAGGCATGCCATGCAACCTAACGACTTCTCTAAAGAACAAATCCGCAATGTTTAAAGCATCATCGGTTTTATGACAAGCTATAAAATGTGCCATCTTAGAGAATCTATCCACAACAACAAAAATAGAATCCCTACCCTTCTTAGTCCTAGGCAACCCCAAAATAAAGTCCATTGAAATGTCAATCCAAGTTCTTTTTAAGAATAGCACGCAAAAGTGTTCCCAAAGTTCTATTGACAACTTCAGTTTGTCCATCCGTTTGAGGATGACAAGTAGTAGAAAAAAACAATTTTGTGCCAAGTTTAGCCCATAAAGTATTCCATAAGTAACTCAAGAATTTAACATCGCGACCAGAAACAATAGTCCTAGGCATGCCATGCAACCTAACGACTTCTCTAAAGAACAAATCCGCAATGTTTGAAGCATCATTGGTTTTATGACAAGCTATAAAATGTGTCATCTTAGAGAATCTATCCACAACAACAAAAAAGAATCCCTACCCTTCTTAGTCCTAAGCAACCCCAAAATAAAGTCCATAGAAATTTCAATCCAAGTTCTTTTTAAGAATAGCACGCAAAAGTGTTCCCAAAGTTCTATTGACAACTTCAGTTTGTCCATCCGTTTGAGGATGACAAGTAGTAGAAACAAAAATTTTGTGCCAAGTTTAGCCCATAAAGTCTTCCAAAAGTAACACAAGAATTTAACATCGCGACCAGAAACAATAGTCCTAGGCATGCCATGCAACCTAACGATTTCTCTAAAGAACAAATCCGCAATGTTTGAAGCATCATCGGTTTTATGACAAGCTATAAAATGTGCCATCTTAGAGAATCTGTCCACAACAACAAAAAAAGAATCCCTACCCTTCTTAGTCCTAGGCAACCCCAAAATAAAGTCCATAGAAATGTCAATCCAAGTTCTTTTTAAGAATAGCACGCAAAAGTGTTCCCAAAGTTCTATTGACAACTTCAGTTTGTCCATCCGTTTGAGGATGACAAGTAGTAGAAAACAACAATTTTGTGCCAAGTTTAGCCCATAAAGTATTCCAAAAGTAACTCAAGAATTTAACATCGCGACCAGAAACAATAGTCCTAGGCATTCCATGCAACCTAACGATTTCTTTAAAGAACAAATCCGCAATGTTTGAAGCATCATTGGTTTTATGACAAGCTATAAAATGTGCCATCTTAGAGAATCTATCCACAACAACAAAAATAGAATCCCTACCCTTCTTAGTCTTAGGCAACCCCAAAATAAAGTCCATAGAAATGTCAATCCAAGTTCTTTTAAAGAATAGCACGCAAAAGTGTTCCCAAAGTTCTATTGACAACTTCAGTTTGTCCATCCGTTTGAGGATGACAAGTAGTAGAAACCAACAATTTTGTGCCAAGTTTAGCCCATAAAGTCTTCCAAAAGTAACACAAGAATTTAACATCGCGACCAGAAACAATAGTCCTAGGCATGCCATGCAACCTAACGATTTCTCTAAAGAACAAATCCGCAATGTTTGAAGCATCATCGGTTTTATGACAAGCTATAAAATGTGCCATCTTAGAGAATCTATTCACAACAACAAAAATAGAATCCCTCCTCTTCTTAGTCCTAGGCAACCCCAAAATAAAGTCCATAGAAATGTCAATCCAAGTTCTTTTTAAGAATAGCACGCAAAACCAAAGTTCTATTGACAACTTCAGTTTGTCCATCCGTTTGAGGATGACAAGTAGTAGAAAACAACAATTTTGTGTCAGGTTTAGCCCATAAAGTCTTCCAAAAGTAACTCAAGAATTTAACATCGCGAACAGAAACAATAGTCTTAGGCATGCCATGCAACCTAACGACTTCTCTAAAGAACAAATCCGTAATGTTTGAAGCATCATCGGTTTTATGACATGCTATAAAATGTGCCATCTTAGAGAATCTATCCACAACAACAAAAATATAATCCCTACCCTTCTTAGTCCTAGGCAACCCCAAAATAAAGTCCATAGAAATGTCAATCCAAGTTCTTTTTAAGAATAGCACGCAAAAGTGTTCCCAAAGTTCTATTGACAACTTCAGTTTGTCCATCCGTTTGAGGATGACATGTAGTAGAAAACAAAATTTGTGCCAAGTTTAGCCCATAAAGTCTTCCAAAAGTAACTCAAGAATTTAACATCGCGACCAGAAACAATAGTCCTAGGCATGCCATGCAACCTAACGACTTCTCTAAAGAACAAATCCGCAATGTTTAAAGCATCATCGGTTTTATGACAAGCTATAAAATGTGCCATCTTAGAGAATCTCTCCACAACAACAAAAATAGAATCCCTCCCCTTCTTAGTCCTAGGCAACCCCAAAATAAAGTCCATAGAAATGTCAATCCAAGTTCTTTTTAAGAATAGCACGCAAAAGTGTTCCCAAAGTTCTATTGACAACTTCAGTTTGTCCATCCGTTTGAGGATGACATGTAGTAGAAAACAAAATTTGTGCCAAGTTTAGCCCATAAAGTCTTCCAAAAGTAACTCAAGAATTTAACATCGCGACCAGAAACAATAGTCCTAGGCATGCCATGCAACCTACGACTTCTCTAAAGAACAAATCCGCAATGTTTAAAGCATCATCGGTTTTATGACAAGCTATAAAATGTGCCATCTTAGAGAATCTGTCCACAACAACAAAAAAGAATCCCTACCCTTCTTAGTCCTAGGCAACCCCAAAATAAAGTCCATTGAAATGTCAATCCAAGTTCTATTTAAGAATAGCACGCAAAAGTGTTCCCATAGTTCTATTGACAACTTCAGTTTGTCCATCCGTTTGAGGATGACAAGTAGTAGAAAATAACAATTTTGTGCCAAGTTTAGCCCATAAAGTATTCCATAAGTAACTCAAGAATTTAACATCGCGACCATAAACAATAGTCCTAGGCATGCCATGCAACCTAACGACTTCTCTAAAGAACAAATCCGCAATGTTTGAAGCATCATTGGTTTTATGACAAGCTATAAAATGTGTCATCTTAGAGAATCTATCCACAACAACAAAAAAAGAATCCCTACCCTTCTTAGTCCTAAGCAAACCCAAAATAAAGTCCATAGAAATTTCAATCCAAGTTTTTTTTAAGAATAGCACGCAAAAGTGTTCCCAAAGTTCTATTGACAACTTCAGTTTGTCCATCCAGTTTGAGGATGACAAGTAGTAGAAACCAAAAATTTTGTGCCAAGTTTAGCCCATAAAGTCTTCCAAAAGTAACACAAGAATTTAACATCGCGACCAGAAACAATAGTCCTAGGCATGCCATGCAACCTAACGATTTCTCTAAAGAACAAATCCGCAATGTTTGAAGCATCATCGGTTTTATGACAAGCTATAAAATGTGCCATCTTAGAGAATCTATCCACAACAACAAAAATAGAATCCCTCCCCTTCTTAGTCCTAGGCAACCCCAAAATAAAGTCCATATAAATGTCAATCCAAGTTCTTTTTAAGAATAGCACGCAAAAGTGTTCCCAAAGTTCTATTGAAAACTTCAGTTTGTCCATCCGTTTGAGGATGACAAGTAGTAGAAAACAACAATTTTGTGCCAGGTTTAGCCCATAAAGTCTTCCAAAAGTAACTCAAGAATTTAACATCGCGAACAGAAACAATAGTCTTAGGCATGTCATGCAACCTAACGACTTCTCTAAAGAACAAATCCGTAATTTTTTAAGCATCATCGGTTTTATGACAAGCTATAAAATGTGCCATCTTAGAGAATCTATCCACAAAAACAAAAATATAATCCCTACCCTTCTTAGTTCTAGGCAACCCCAAAACAAAGTCCATAGAAATGTCAATCCAAGTTCTTTTTAAGAATAGCACGCAAAAGTGTTCCCAAAGTTCTATTTACAACTTCAGTTTGTCCATCCGTTTGAGGATGACAACTAGTAGAAAATAACAATTTTGTGCCAAGTTTAGCCCATAAAGTCTTCCAAAAGTAACTCAAGAATTTAACATCGCGACCAGAAACAATAGTCCTAGGCATGCCATGAAACCTAACGACTTCTCTAAAGAACAAATCCGCAATGTTTAAAGCATCATCGGTTTTATGACAAGCTATAAAATGTGCCATCTTAGAGAATCTGTCCACAAAAACAAAAAAAGAATCCCTACCTTCTTAGTCCTAGGCAACCCCAAAATAAAGTCCATTGAAATGTCAATCCAAGTTCTTTTTAAGAATAGCACGCAAAACCAAAGTTCTATTGACAACTTCAGTTTGTCCATCCGTTTGAGGATGACAAGTAGTAGAAAACAACAATTTTGTGTCAGGTTTAGCCCATAAAGTCTTCCAAAAGTAACTCAAGAATTTAACATCACGAACAGAAACAATAGTCCTTAGGCATGCCATGCAACCTAACGACTTCTCTAAAGAACAAATCCGTAATGTTTGAAGCATCATCGGTTTTATGACATGCTATAAAATGTGCCATCTTAGAGAATCTATCCACAACAACAAAAAAAGAATCCCTACCCTTCTTAGTCCTAAGCAACCCCAAAATAAAGTCCATAGAAATTTCAATCCAAGTTCTTTTTAAGAATAGCACGCAAAAGTGTTCCCAAAGTTCTATTGACAACTTCAGTTTGTCCATCCGTTTGAGGATGACAAGTAGTAGAAACCAAAAATTTGTGCCAAGTTTAGCCCATAAAGTCTTCCAAAAGTAACACAATAATTTAACATCGCGACCAGAAACAATAGTCCTAGGCATGCCATGCAACCTAACGATTTCTCTAAAGAACAAATCCGCAATGTTTGAAGCATCATCGGTTTTATGACAAGCTATAAAATGTGCCATCTTAGAGAATCTATCCACAACAACAAAAATAGAATCCCTCCCCTTCTTAGTCCTAGGCAACCCCAAAATAAAGTCCATAGAAATGTCAATCCAAGTTCTTTTTAAGAATAGCACGCAAAAGTGTTCCCAAAGTTCTATTGACAACTTCAGTTTGTCCATCCGTTTGAGGATGACAAGTAGTAGAAAACAACAATTTTGTGCCAGGTTTAGCCCATAAAGTCTTCCAAAAGTAACTCAAGAATTTAACATCACGAACAGAAACAATAGTCTTAGGCATGTCATGCAACCTAACGACTTCTCTAAAGAACAAATCCGTAATTTTTGAAGCATCATCGGTTTTATGACAAGCTATAAAATGTGCCATCTTAGAGAATCTATCCACAAGAACAAAAATATAATCCCTACCCTTCTTAGTCCTAGGCAACCCCAAAATAAAGTCCATAGAAATGTCAATCCAAGTTCTTTTTAAGAATAGCACGCAAAAGGGTTCCCAAAGTTCTATTTACAACTTCAGTTTGTCCATCTGTTTGAGGATGACAAGTAGTAGAAATAACAATTTTGTGCAAAGTTTAGCCCATAAAGTCTTCCAAAAGTAACTCAAGAATTTAACATCGCGACCAGAAACAATAGTCCTAGGCATGCCATGAAACCTAACGACTTCTCTAAAGAACAAATCCGCAATGTTTAAAGCATCATCGGTTTTATGACAAGCTATAAAATGTGCCATCTTGGAGAATCTATCCACAACAACAAAAAAAGAATCCCTACCCTTCTTAGTCCTAGGCAACCCCAAAATAAAGTCCATTGAAATGTCAATCCAAGTTCTTTTTAAGAATAGCACGCAAAACTGTTCCCAAAGTTCTATTGGCAACTTCAGTTTGTCCATCCGTTTAAGGATAACATGTAGTAGAAAACAACAATTTTGTGCCAAGTTTAGCCCGTAAAGTATTCCAAAAGTAACTCAAGAATTTAACATTGCGATCAGAAACAATAGTCCTAGGCATGCCATGCAACCGAACGACTTCTCTAAACAACAAATCCGCAATGTTTGAAGCATCATTGGTTTTATGACAAGCCATAAAATGTGTCATCTTAGAGAATCTATCCACAACAACAAAAAAAGAATCCCTACCCTTCTTAGTCCTAGGCAACCCCAAAATAAATCCATAGAAATTTCAATCCAAGTTCTTTTAAGAATAGCACGCAAAAGTGTTCCCAAAGTTCTATTGACAACTTCAGTTTGTCCATCCGTTTGAGGATGACAAGTAGTAGAAAACAACAATTTTGTGCCAAGTTTAGCCCATAAAGTCTTCCAAAAGTAACTCAAGAATTTAACATCGCGACCAAAAACAATAGTCCTAGGCATGCCATGCAACCTAACGACTTCTCTAAAGAACAAATCCGTAATGTTTGAAGCATCATCGGTTTTATGACAAGCTATAAAATGTGCCATCTTAGAGAATCTATCCACAACAACAAAAATATAATCCCTACCCTTCTTAGTCCTAGGCAACCCCAAAATAAAGTCCATAGAAATGTCAATCCAAGTTCTTTTTAAGAATATCACGCAAAAGTGTTCCCAAAGTTCTATTGACAACTTCAGTTTGTCCATCCGTTTGAGGATGACAAGTAGTAGAAAACAACAATTTTGTGCCAGGTTTAGCCCATAAAGTCTTCCAAAAGTAACTCAAGAATTTAACATCGCGAACAGAAACAATAGTCTTAGGCATGTCATGCAACCTAACGACTTCTCTAAAGAACAAATCCGTAATGTTTGAAGCATCATCGGTTTTATGACAAGCTATAAAATGTGCCATCTTAGAGAATCTATCCACAACAACAAAAATATAATCCCTACCCTTCTTAGTCCTAGGCAACCCCAAAATAAAATCCATAGAAATGTCAATCCAAGTTCTTTTTAAGAATAGCATGCAAAAGTGTTCCCAAAGTTCTATTGGCAACTTCAGTTTGTCCATCCGTTTGAGGATAACAAGTAGTAGAAAACAAAATTTTGTGCCAAGTTTAGCCCATAAAGTATTCCAAAAGTAACTCAAGAATTTAACATCGCGATCAGAAACAATAGTCCTAGGCATGCCATGCAACCTAACGACTTCTCTAGACAACAAATCCGCAATGTTTGAAAAATCATTGGTTTTATGACAAGCTATAAAATGTGTCATCTTAGAGAATCTATTCACAACAACAAAAAAAGAATCCCTACCCTTCTTAGTCCTAGGCCACCCCAAAATAAAGTCCATAGAAATTTCAATCCAAGTTCTTTTTAAGAATAGCACGCAAAAGTGTTCCCAAAGTTCTATTGACAACTTCAGTTTGTCCATCCGTTTGAGGATGACAAGTAGTAGAAAACAACAATTTTGTGCCAGGTTTAGCCCATAAAGTCTTCCAAAAGTAACTTAAGAATTTAACATCTCGAACAGAAACAATAGCCTTAGGCATGTCAGGCAACCTAACGACTTCTCTAAAGAACAAATCCGTAATGTTTGAAGCATCATCGGTTTTATGACAAGCTATAAAATGTGCCATCTTAGAGAATCTATCCACAACAACAAAAATATAATCCCTACCCTTCTTAGTCCTAGGCAACCCCAAAATAAAGTCCATAGAAATGTCAATCCAAGTTCTTTTTAAGAATAGCACGCAAAAGTGTTCCCAAAGTTAAATTGGCAACTTCAGTTTGTCCATCCGTTTGAGGATAACAAGTAGTAGAAAACAACAATTTTGTGCCAAGTTTAGCCCATAAAGTATTCCAAAAGTAACTCAAGAATTTAACATCGCGATCAGAAACAATAGTCCTAGGAATGCCATGCAACCTATCGACTTCTCTAAACAACAAATCTGCAATGTTTGAAGCATCATTGGTTTTATGACAAGCTATAAAATGTGTCATCTTAGAGAATCTATCCACAACAACAAAAAAAGAATCCCTACCCTTCTTAGTCCTAGGCAACACCAAAATAAAGTCCATAGAAATTTCAATCCAAGTTCTTTTTAAGAATAGCACGCAAAAGTGTTCCCAAAGTTCTATTGACAACTTCAGTTTGTCCATCCTTTTGAGGATGACAAGTAGTAGAAAACAACAATTTTGTGCCAAGTTTAATGTAAGGCTCGAGATTTTAAGTTTTCATTGGCATAAGACTTGGAAGACATGAGAATGCATGTCATAGGATGAAAGTAGAAACTATAGCCTGAATTATGGAATTTTGAGTGAGCAGGGCCGAAGTCACACCGCACCCGCAGTACAGGAAGGACTGCACCCGCGGTGCATTGAAAGAAAATTTGGTGGAATTGTGCGAAGCAAGACCGCACCCGCGGTCCTGCAATGACCGCACCCACGGTCTGAGCATTCCGGAAAATGGAAGGGCAGCCGAGAGCATAGCGCACCCGCGGTGCTGGGGTGACCGCACCCGCGGTGCTGCATGCGAAATGCCACCTTCGATTTTTATGTTGACAATTGGCATGGTGTATATATATATTTGTAACATGACTCAGCATCTCTATTCAGAAGAACCTAAGAACCGAGAGAATCTCAAGAGAGGAGCAAGCTTCTTCATTTCTTAGGATTTGTATTGTGCAAGATTTACACATCCGAATTGGAAACTGAGTTGAGATTATTGTTCCTTGCAACAAGAGCTATCTAAGGATATTTTTATTGGCTACTTGGTATTCGAGATTTCGGTTCGACACAGACTGCGCGACAAGAAAGGTATAATTCATGTGGTCACGGGATTGCACAACTCGATTCAGATTTGATACGAGTTTCCCTAAATCACATACTAAATTGTTATTACATTTGATTATGTAATGTATTGTTTATTGATTTATATTCGAGTCCTGAGATAGGAGATATTGGCAGATTGGCCAAAACTAGATGTTTCGGTGTATCGACGCATAGTAGTAGATATTCTCTATGTGTAGACCCTCGATACAGAGTTGACCGAAGTCTAGGAATAAGACGTACCGTCACCGCGAGTGGTTGGGTAGGTGACAGATCGTCTTATTCACACCGGGATCCCTAGATTAGAAATGAGTCGAGTCAAGATTTAAATGTTGAATACAGATTTGTATTCTTCTACATGTTTAGAGTTGCATTCATGTTACTTGATATGTGCTATGCTTTTGTACATGATTATTACATTGCATGCATCCATGTTTTATACTGGGATATGTTCTCACCGGAGTTATCCGGCTGTTGTCGTGTCTGTATGTGTGCATGGCAACAGGTGGGGCAGGATCTGGGTCACGAGGAAGATGAGAGATTGTTGATAGCGTGGAGATCTCGGGCGTGCAGCTTACTAGTTGTTGTACTAGACGTCTACTAAAAACTTTTAAACACTAGTGTATGATTGTACGAAACAGACTTGTATGTACCTGATGTTGTTTTATTATTATAAAAATATGTCATGTTTTGATTACACATTTGAGTTAATGTTAAAAGCAAAATTTTGACCCACATTTTCGAGCAAAGATCCAATAAATCCCAAAAAGAATTGAGTTAGAGCCCGGGTCCCCACAACAGGTGGTATCAGAGCAGTAGGTTCTGTAGACTGAGATAGATTAGAATGAGCGGGGTAGATCGAGTCATATTCCTTGCTTATGATGTGCTAGCATGATTATTGCTTTCCCTATTGTATGTTGTTGTATTATCTGAATTGATTTACAGCATATACTTGTCAAGCCTGAATCAGAACCGATTCTCGATCAGAGGTTATGATCAGAGGAGGGCTGAGACAGATGATATTGATTATGTACTAATCAGTTTGATAATCAGATTTATGCCGCCTAGACGTATACCACAGCCAGAGCAGGGTAGTACATCCGGTGCACAGATGGATGTTACCACTACGCCGATGGAGACCTTATTGAAAAGATTTGCCTACCCTGAAGGGCACAGATAATGCAGTAGAGTGCGAGAGCTGGCTTGATGATATCGAGATGTTGTTTGAGTCTTTGGCGTATAGTGATGAGCGACGTGTGAAATTGATAGGGCATCAGATGCAAGAGGTTGCCAAGAGTTGGTGGTTGACTACAAAGAGAGCCTTGGAGCACCGAGGCATTGACATCACGTGGAAAGTCTTCAAAGATGAGTTTTATCAGCGCTTCTTCCCCGTTTCCTATCGAAAAGACAAAGGAGATGAATTTGCGAATTTGAAGAAGGGACAGTGGAACATCGAGGAGTATGTTGCTAAATTTTCTGCATTGCTTCGATTTGCACCGCATGTAGCAGGGAACGACGAGGCAGTGGCCGATTAGTTCATCAATGGGCTGAACCCAGATGTTTTTACTTTGGTGAACACGGGGCGGCCTAATACTTTTTCAGAGGCACTGAACAGAGCTAAGGGAGCAGAGGCTGACTGGATCAGGCAGCGAGGCGCTTCTTATAGTGTTCAGGGGCAGAGACAGCCACAGCCTACCACTCAGTTTCCACCACCTCCTCCTCGCTTCGATAGTGGATCTAGTAGTAGTGGCAAGAAGGAATTTTTGAAAGCTAAGGGCAAGCAATTTAAGAAATCCGGGAGTAGTTCCTCGAGTTCGAGTGGATCTCGACAGAGAGGTCAGGGGTCAGATTACAGTGGCGCGTACTGTAGTTAGTGCGGAGGGCGACATGCCACGGAGCAGTGTCAAGGAGTTATGGGACGCTGCAACATCTGTAGGCAACAGGGACACTTCGCCAGAGTTTGTCCCCAGAGAGGTGCACAACGATTCCAGAGCACAGGGTCATCAGCACCAGTGCCACAGATGGAGAGAAAGGCATCCTCTGTACACTCCTTTCAGCCACCCTCCACACAGACCCAGCAGAGACCAGGAGGTAGTCAGATAGTGAGTCAACCTCCGAGACAGCAGGCAAGGGTGTTTGCGCTGACAGAGGAGCAGGCGCAGGAGGCACCAGATGACGTCATTGCAGGTAACTGTTTCCTTTGTGGTTATCCTGCATATGTGTTGATAGACACAGGGGCATCTCATACATTCCTATCTGAGCATTTTGCATTGAGACATTCATTGCCTGTTGAGTCGATGTCGACGGTAGTGTCTATAGCTTCTCCATTGGGAAGTGGTTTGATATCTGTGACTACTGTCAGACACTGTATGCTTCAGTTTGATGGGCATGAGATCGATCTTGATTGTGTAGTACTTGGTTTAGCTGATTTTGATTGTATAGTTGGTATAGACATGTTGACCAAGTACAGGGCCACTGTAGATTGTTTCCACAAGATTGTCAGATTCAGACCCGAAATGACAGATGAGTGGAAATTCTACGGCAAGGGTTCCAGATCTCGGATTCCCTTAGTATCTGCTCTGACTATGAGTAGATTGCTTCAGAGAGGAGCAGAAGGCTTTCCCGTATATTCAGTAGATCTACTGAAGTCGAGCCCAGCATTGGCAGATCTGCCAGTGGTTTGCGAGTTTGCAGATGTGTTCCCAGATGAGATTCCAGGGTTGCCTCCAGTTCGAGAGGTAGATTTTAGCATAGATCTTGTGCCAGGCAGTGTTCCTATTTCAAGAGCTCCGTATAGGATGGCGCCTATTGAACTGAAAGAGTTGAAAGCGTAGTTGGAAGATCTTCTGTCCAAGGGATATATCAGACCTAGTGTATCTCCTTGGGGTGCTCCGGTGCTTTTCGTTAGAAAGAAAGATGGTTCGATGCGACTGTGTATTGATTACAGACAGTTGAACAAGGCGACAGTGAAGAACAGGTATCCGTTGCCTCGCATCGATGATCTGTTTGATCAGTTACAGGGATCTTCTGTATACTCGAAGATTGATTTGAGATCAGGGTATCATCAGCTCAGAGTTAGAGATGTTGATATTTCGAAGACTGCATTCCGAACCAGGTACGGACATTATGAGTTTGTGGTTATGCCTTTTGGTTTGGCGAATGCGCCAGCGGTTTTTATGAGTTTGATGAACCGAATTTTTCAGAAGTATTTAGATGATTTTGTTATTGTGTTCATTGATGATATCTTGGTATATTCGAAGAATTTGATTGAGCATGCAGAGCATCTGAGAATTGTATTGAAGACTTTGAGAAAAGAGCAGCTATACGCTAAATTGTCCAAGTGCGAATTCTGGCTGAAACAGGTTGTCTTCTTAGGTCACGTTATATCTGGAGATGGTATTGCAGTAGATCCAAGTAAAGTCGAGGCTGTGATCAGTTGGCCGAGACCGACATCTGTGCCGGAGATACGCAGTTTCATGGGTCTAGCCGGGTATTATCGTCTTTTTATCCGAGATTTCTCCAGTATAGCGAAGCCTATCACCCAGTTGACACAGAAAAATATGCCATTTGTGTGGTCTGAAGATTGTGAAGCCAGTTTTGTAGAGCTGAAGAAGAGGCTGACTAGTGCGCCTGTCTTGACGATTCCTTCAGGTACAGGTGAGTTCGTTGTATATTGTGATGCATCTCACAGAGGGATAGGATGTGTTCTTATGCAGCGAGGGCACATGATAGCGTACGCCTCTAGACAGCTGAAGCCACACGAGACTCGTTACCCAATTCATGATCTTGAATTGGCGGCGATTGTCTTTGCACTCAAGATCTGGCGTCATTATCTGTATGGCGAGAAATTTGAGATCTATTCCGATCATAAGAGCCTGAAGTACCTCTTTTCTCAGTCAGAGTTGAACATGAGGCAGCGACGATGGCTTGATCTGCTGAAAGATTTTGATTGCGAGATCAAGTACTATCCAGGGAAGTTGAATGCAGCAGCAGACGCCTTAAGTCGAAAGGTATGTGCGCTTTCCTTATCGACAGTAGGTGTATCGAATTTAGTAGAGGATTGTTGCTTGTCGGGATTGACATTTGATACAGAGAGTAGACCGTTGCGACTTGTTGCAATTCAGATTGAGCCAGATTTGATTTTGAGGATCAAAGAAGCGCAGAAAACTGATCCGAGTATTCAGAAATCGATTGATATGGTCAGAACTGGTCATATATAAGAGTATCAGGTTAGAGATTCTGTTCTGTATGTGAATAACCATCTAGTAGTGCCAGAGGTTTCAGATTTGAGACGACAGATCATGTCAGAGGCACACTGTAGTCGGTTCAGCATTCATCCTGGTGGCAGGAAGATGTACAATGATTTGAAGACGCAATTCTGGTGGAAGCAGATGAAGACCGATATTGCAAAATTTGTGTCTAAATGCCTGAATTGTCAGCAGGTGAAGGCAGAAAGAAAGAAGCCCGGAGGTTTACTTCAGAGTTTGTCTATTCCTGAATGGAAATGGGACCACATTTCCATGGATTTCGTGACGAAGTTACCTCGATCTTTGCGGGGCTGTGACGCTATTTGGGTTGTGATAGACAGACTGACCAAATCAGCGTATTTCATTCCGTACAGAATGACCTATCGACACGATCAGATGGCAGAGATGTATGTCAGAGAGGTCGTCAGATTGCATGGTGTGCCGAAGTCGATCGTATTAGATCGTGATCCACAATTTACTTCTCACTTTTGGCACAGCTTGCAGCAGGCTTTGGGTACGACTTTACACCTGAGCACTGCTTATCATCCTCATACGGACGGACATTCAGAGCGGACTATCCAGACTTTAGAGGACATGCTGAGAGCTGTAGTACTAGAGTTTGGTACTAGTTGGCAAGATTCATTGCCGTTGTGTGAGTTTTCATACAACAACAGCTATCAGACGAGCATAGAGATGGCACCGTTCGAAGCTTATACGGAAAGAAGTGCAGATCTCCGTTGTACTGGGATGATATCTCTGAGGTACCAGATTTGGGGCCTGATATGATTCGTGATATGACTGAGAAAGTGAAGATCATTCAGAAGCGAATGAAGACGGCACAAGATAGGCAAGCGAAGTACGCCAATGTCCGACGTAGACCGTTAGTGTTTGAGCAGGGAGACAGAGTATTTTTGAAAATTTCACCTTTCAGAGGCGTTGTCAGATTTGGCAAGCGAGGGAAGTTGTCTCCTAGATACGTTGGTCCGTATGAAATCCTTGAAAAGATTGGCGATCGAGCTTACAGACTTGCTCTTCCTCCTTCATTGTCTGGTATACATGACGTTTTCCATGTATCGATGTTACGCAGATATATGCCAGATGATTCTCATGTCATTCAGCCTGACGAAGCCGAGCTGGATCAGACTCTGAGCTATGTTGAACGACCGATACAGATTCTTGATCGGAAAGAGAAACAGCTTAGAACCAAGACCATTACGCTTGTAAAGGTTCAATGGAGTCGTCATGGCATCGAGGAAGCAACTTGGGAAACAGAGTCTAAGATGAGACAGAGGTATCCAGAGTTATTTTGATGATGTAAGTATTTATCTAGCTTTAACGTTGTTATCTTTTATGCTTATATTAGTAGAATGGCATGCGATTTCGAGGACGAAATCATTTCTTAGAGGGGGAGAAATGTAAGGCTCGAGATTTTAAGTTTTCATTGGCATAAGACTTGGAAGACATGAGAATGCATGTCATAAGATGAAAGTAGAAACTATAGCCTGAATTATGGAATTTTGAGTGAGCAGGGCCGAAGTCACACCGCACCCATGGTACAGGAAGGACTGCACCCGCGGTGCATTGAAAGAAAATTTGGTGGAATTGTGCGAAGCAAGACCGCACCCGCGGTCCTGCAATGACCGGACCCGCGGTCTGAGCATTCCGGAAAATGGAAGGGCAGCCGAGAGCATAGCGCACCCGCGGTGATGGGGTGACCGCACCCGCGGTGCTGCATGCGAAATGCCACCTTCGATTTTTATGTTGACACTTGGCATGGTGTATATATATATTTGTAACATGACTCAGCATCTCTATTCAGAAGAACCTAAGAACCGAGAGAATCTCAAGAGAGGAGCAAGCTTCTTCATTTTTTAGGATTTGTATTGTGCAAGATTTACACATCCGAATTGGAAACTGAGTTGAGATTATTGTTCCTTGCAACAAGAGCTATCTAAGCATATTTTTATTGGCTACTTGGTATTCGAGATTTCGGTTCGACACAGACTGCGCGACAAGAAAGATATAATTCATGTGGTCACGGGATTGCACAACTCGATTCAGATTTGATACGAGTTTCCCTAAATCACATACTAGATTGTTATTACATTTGATTATGTAATGTATTGTTTATTGATTTATATTCGAGTCCTGAGATAGGAGATATTGGCAGATTGGCCAAAACTAGACGTTTCGGTGTATCGACGCATAGTAGTAGATATTCTCTATGTGTAGACCCTCGATACAGAGTTGACCGAAGTCTAGGAATAAGACGTACCGTCACCCCGAGTGGTTGGGTAGGTGACAGACCGTCTTATTCACACCGGGATCCCTAGATTTGAAATGAGTCGAGTCAAGATTTAAATGTTGAATACAGATTTGTATTCTTCTACATGTTTAGAGTTGCATTCATGTTACTTGATATGTGCTATGCTTTTGTACATGATTATTACATTGCATGCATCCATGTTTTATACTGGGATATGTTCTCACCGGAGTTATTCGGCTGTTGTCGTGTCTGTATGTGTGCATGGCAACAGGTGGGGCAGGATCTGGGTCACGAGGAAGATGAGAGATTGTTGATAGCGTGGAGATCTCGGGCGTGCAGCTTACTAGTTGTTGTACTAGACGTGTACTGAAAACTTTTAAACACTAGTGTATGATTGTACGAAACAGACTTGTATGTACCTGATGTTGTTTTATTATTATAAAAATATGTCATGTTTTGATTACACATTTGAGTTAATGTTAAAAGCAAAATTTTGACCCACATTTTCGAACTAAGATCCAATAAATCCCAAAAAGAATTGAGTTAGAGCCCGGGTCCCCACAAGCCCATAAAGTCTTCCAAAAGTAACTCAAGAATTTAACATCGCGACCAAAAACAATAGTCCTAGGCATGCCATGCAACCTAAAGACTTCTCTAAAGAAAAAACTTTCAATGTTTGAAGCATCATCGGTTTTATGACAAGCTATAAAATGTGCCATCTTAGAGAATCTATCCACAACAACAAAAATAGAATCCCTACCCTTCTTAGTCCTTGGCAACCCCAAAATAAAGTCCATAGAAATGTCAATCCAAGTTCTTTTTAAGAATAGCACGCAAAAGTATTCCCAAAGTTCTATTGACAACTTCAGTTTGTCCATCCGTTTGAGGATGACAACTAGTAGAAAACAACAATTTTGTGTCAGGTTTAGCCCATAAAGTCTTCCAAAAGTAACTGAAGAATTTAACATCGCGAACAGAAACAATAGTCCTAGGCATGCCATGCAACCTAACGACTTCTCTAAAGAACAAATCCGCAATGTTTGAAGCATCATCGGTTTTATGACAAGCTATAAAATGTGACATCTAAGAGAATCTATCCACAACAACAAAAATAGAATCCCTCCCCTTCTTAGTCCTAGGCAACCCCAAAATAAAGTCCATAGAAATGTCAATCCAAGTTCTTTTTTAGAATAGCACGCAAAAGTGTTCCCAAAGTTCTATTGACAACTTCAGTTTTTCCATCCGTTTGAGAATGGAAAGTAGTAGAAAACAACAATTTTGTGCCAAGTTTAGCACATAAAGTCTTCCAAAAGTAACTCAAGAATTTAACATCGCGACCAGAAACAATAGTCCTAGGCATGCCATGCAACCTAACGACTTCTGTAAAGAACAAATCCGCAATGTTTGAAGCATCATCGGTTTTATGACAAGCTATAAAATGTGACATCTAAGAGAATCTATCCACAACAACAAAAATAGAATCCCTCCCCTTCTTAGTCCTAGGCAACCCAAAAATAAAGTCCATAGAAATGTCAATCCAAGTTCTTTTTGAGAATAGCACGCAAAAGTGTTCCAAAAGTTCTATTGACAACTTCAGTTTGTCCATCCGTTTGAGGATGGCAAGTAGAAGAAAACAACAATTTTTTGCCAAGTTTAGCCCATAAAGTTTTCCACAAGTAACTCAAGATTTTAACATCGCGACCAGAAACAATAGTCATAGGCATGCCATGCAACCTAACGACTTCTCTAAAGAACAAATCCGCAATGTTTGAAGCATCATAAGTTTTATGACAAGCTAGAAAATGTGCCATCTTAGATAATCTATCCACAACAACAAAATAAGAATCCCTCCCCTTCTTAGTTCTAGGCAACCGCAAAATAAAGTCCATAGAAATGTCAATCCATGTTCTTTTTAAGAATAGCACGCAAAAGTGTTCCCAAAGTTCTATTGATAACTTCAGTTTGTCCATCCGTTTGAGGATGACAAGTAGTAGAAACCAACAATTTTGGGCCAAGTTTAGCCCATAAAGTCTTCCAAAAGTAACACAAGAATTTAACATCGCGACCAGAAACAATAGTCCTAGGCATGCCATGCAACCTAACTATTTCTCTAAAGAACAAATCCGCAATGTTTGAAGCATCATCGGTTTTATGACAAGCTATAAAATGTGCCATCTTAGAGAATCTATCCACAACAACAAAAATAGAATCCCTCCCCTTCTTAGTCCTAGGCAACCCCAAAATAAAGTCCATAGAAATGTCAATCCAAGTTCTTTTTAAGAATAGCACGCAAAAGTGTTCCCAAAGTTCTATTGACAATTTCAGTTTGTCCGTCCGTTTGAGGATGACAAGTAGTAGAAAACAACAATTTTGTGCCAGGTTTAGCCCATAAATTCTTCCAAAAGTAGCTCAAGAATTTAACATCGCGAACAGAAACAATAGTCCTAGGCATGCCATGCAACCTAATTTAACATCGCGAACAGAAACAATAGTCCTAGGCATGCCATGCAACCTAACGACTTCTCTAAAGAACAAATCCGCAATGTTTGAAGCATCATCGGTTTTATGACAAGCTATAAAATGTGACATCTAAGAGAATCTATCCACAACAACAAAAATAGAATCCCTCCCCTTCTTAGTCCTAGGCAACCCTAAAATAAAGTCCATAGAAATGTCAATCCAAGTTCTTTTTTAGAATAGCACGCAAAAGTGTTCCCAAAGTTTTATTGACAACTTCAGTTTGTCCATCCGTTTGAGGATGACATGTAGTAGAAAACAAAATTTGTGCCAAGTTTAGCCCATAAAGTCTTCCAAAAGTGACTCAAGAATTTAAATCGCGACCAGAAACAATAGTCCTAGGCATGCCATGCAACCTAACGACTTCTCTGAAGAACAAATCCGCAATGTTTGAAGAATCATTGGTTTTATGACAAGCTATAAAATGTGCCATCTTAGAGAATCTGTCCACAACAACAAAAAAAGAATCCCTACCCTTCTTAGTTCTAGGCAACCCCAAAATAAAGTCCATTGAAATGTCAATCCAAATTCTTTTTAAGAATAGCACGCAAAAGTGTTCCCAAAGTTCTATTGACAACTTCAGTTTGTCCATCCGTTTGAGGATAACAAGTAGTAGAAAACCACAATTTTGTGCCAAGTTCAGCCCATAAAGTATTCCAAAAGTAACTCAAGAATTTAACATCGCAACCAGAAACAATAGTCCTAGGCATGCCATGCAACCTAACGACTTCTCTAAAGAACAAATCCTCAATGTTTGAAGCATCATCGGTTTTCTGAAAAGCTAAAAAATGTGCCATCTAAAAGAATCTATACACAACAACAAAAATAGAATCCCTCCCCTTCTTAGTCCTAGGCAACCCCAAAATAAAGTCCATAGAAATGTCAATCCAAGTTCTTTTTGAGAATAGCACGCAAAAGTGTTCCCAAAGTTCTATTGACAACTTCAGTTTGTCCATCCGTTTGAGGATGACAAGTAGTAGAAAATAACAATTTTGTGCCAAGTTTAGCCCATAAAGTCTTCCAAAAGTAACTCAAGATTTTAACATCGCGACCAGAAACAATAGTCCTAGGCATTCCATGCAACCTAACGATTTCTCTAAAGAACAAATCCGCAATGTTTGAAGCATCATCGGTTTTATGACAAGCTATAAAATGTGCCATCTTAGAGAATCTGTCCACAACAACAAAAAAAGAATCCATACCCTTCTTAGTCCTAGGCAACCCCAAAATAAAGTCCGTTGAAATGTCAATCCATGTTCTTTTTAAGAATAGCACGCAAAATTGTTCCCAAAGTTCTATTGACAACCTCAGTTTGTCCATCCGTTTGAGGATGACAACTAGTAGAAAACAACAATTTGTTAGAGTAGGTGCCCGTCGAGCCAAGTGTTGGCCGAGTGTTCACAATGAAACTCTATGTACAAACGATCTTTAGTTTAATTATATTTGAAATTATTATTTTGGCACATCTTTATCTGTATACCCATGCTAGTTGCATAGATAAAGTCCTTGAATATACAAATAGTAGAAAGAATATGAGATGCTCATATGATGAGTATCATGAAACTCATATTTGGAATACTGTATATTCTAAACAGGTCCTAGTCGATTCAGCCGCCTCTAAGAAGGATATAGGCCGCTCGAGTTAGAGACTAGTATCTGCGATGTGAGTACCATGTTTCATTGGTAGGGGACATTGTGATGTACAAGCATGCAGATATGTGCTCCTGGAAGAGTGCACTGAACAACCCTCCATTAAAGGACTTTCCAAGTGGTTCTCACTTATCTAGTGGAAACGTCCTAGTTTATGGTTGTACACCATTATTCCTTATGACCCGGGACAACATTGAGACTCTATGTGCTAGCATTGCACTTTGACTTGTTTACCGACTCTCAAGGGGTCATCAGGTGGCAAGGTTGAGTGTTCTGTCGAAACATATAGGAGTCAATGCATTGTAGTCGGGGATTCACCGCTTACCTTCGGGTATGGATATCCTATGTGTTTTCATGTATATGTAGTGTGAAATCTCTGATCAGAGTATGGTGGTAATTATGAAAGGAGTTTCATATATTACACCATCGATGCAACTACGGCATGACACATAATATCGATTCATTGACAACTCTCGATAAACCAATGGTTGTCGAATCGGTCGGGATATATGAGTTGAAGGGACCGTATTGTACGCTAACCATAATTGAATGGTTCTTGCAGGCACTATCATTTGATACCTAGGGAATCATGTAAGCGATGCTGCTAGGCGTTTAACATGATTGGTTGGGTACTATCAGACTTGAGTTCTGACGTTCTTGATATCAAGGAGTTGATAAGTAAGAATGGAGCAATTGGGGTATGCTCATATAAGGACATGTTTAGTCCGAATCACATGGAGATGTGAACCCTCGGCTAGTTGTATCAATGAACCATTGAGGGCCACACAAGTGCTGGCTTTCTAGATCCCGTTGAGAAGTAAAAATAGTTCAATATGTTGAACGACTTATAAATGAGTTTATAAGTGTAAAGAAAAATAGAAGTATGACTTCTATGAGAGAAATGTAAATTTTAATTTATGGAAGTGTTCCTAATTAAAAGTTGGCCAATTGAATAACGTATTTGAAAATTGTGATTTTCATAAACATTATTATAGACTAAATTAAATTAATTCAAGTGTTGAATTAAATAAACACTAGTGGACCTAGTAGAGTCCAAATAATTAAATTAATTCAAGTGTTGAATTAATTAAATTATATTGAGTCTTGTAGAGCTCAATTTAAATTAATTATTTAACTAGTGGGACTTGGGTAAATTCAAGTAATGTTTAATTAGTCTCAAATATGTTTGAGATAATTAAATTTAGTCCATGGTTTTTATTTTGATAAAAAACCATATAATATGCATGCATGGGAGGTGAAGGGTTGGAGACAACTTTTGCAACTATCAAGGCTTGGCATGCTACTTTGTCTCTACTTTTTGCAAGACCAAGACAAGTCTCCCTCCCCTCCCATTCAAGCAATGCAATGGCCGAAATTCCTCTTGTAATTCTCTCAAGTTTTCTCTCAATTTTTCTCTTCAAGTGTTGAGGAAGAAAAATACTTCTCTTTGAAAAATCCTTTTATTTTTCTAGTGCAAAATAAGAGGGGTTCTAGTTTGCTAGTGGTGGGCCTAATTTTGAAGGAAAGAAAGGAGTCCAAGGAAGCTTGTAGATTTTTTATTCCATTCAAGAGCCAAGTTGTTCACAACTTGGTTGGAGCCATCATCAACCTTAAGAAGTTGATAGGTAACTATTTCTAAACACACTATGAATGTCATTTTGGTGTTTTATTGTATTTCCTACACAAAATCATGGTGGCCGAAATTTATATGCTAAAATCGAAATTTTTGTGCTTCCGTTGCGTTTCCGGCCACCGTAACCGATCCCCTTTCAAGTGGTATCCGAGCTATGGTTACGTTTTTGAGTAGCAAATACAAGATATTATGTTGAGATCGATTTCTAACCACATGAGTGTATTTTTTGCAACAAAATACCAAGGCTTTTTTGGGAAATTTCGGGCAGCTCGGGCTGCCCGTTTCGGGCAGCAAGGGCAGCCCCTCGGGCTGCCCGAACGCCCCTCTTTTAAAAAAAAAAAAAAATTTTGTTACAGGAATCCGGCGACGGAGCTCCGGCGACGGCGATGACGACTAGGTTTTTCAAAAGGTGTTTTGAAATATCCAAGTGTCATGTGTCTTGAGTTGTTGGGCCATTGGATGGCTAACATATTTGGGAATTTTAAATGGGCCAAAACGTTTTTGGTGAAAAATGAGTTTTTGGGCCCTTAAGTTTAAAATTACAAAAGTTGCAAATATTTTCTCATGAAATAAATAATTTAAATTGGACTTTAATTATTTATAGTAAATGGTGATTTACAAGAAATTCGGTTATAAATAAATTAATTGGAAAATAGACAAAGGTGTTTGTATACTTTGTTTATTTAGTTTATAATCGTGGAGGTTAGTGATTGGATCAAGATATATAATATTGGATCAATTAATTATTGTGATAATTAATTGATGGTGTATGATATGTGATATTATGCATGAAGGATGATCAAAAGCCCAAGCCCAATTTGCTAGGTGTATGCTAGGATATTTTGTGTTGAATGATTGTAATAATTATCAATTTATAAAGTGGGCTTGGTTTATGGCCCGTTCCCACCCCCATGGGATGTATCCCTATTTGCTATGGATATTTATTTGTAAATATTAGTATAGTGGATGATCAAGATTGGAAGATGGTGACCATGATGATTATGAAGATCGAAGACATGTAAATATTGGAAGCTTATGTAATAGTTGCATTTGCATCCCGTGCATTTCCCTAGGATTGGACCTAGGACCGTGTTTAGCTCACACGGTCCGTTAGTATTGGGGCGATTGATCATCCTTGTTTGTTTACTGTTTATAATATATGCATGATATGTTATAAATAATGAGTATGTGCGTTATTATTATGATAATAACAAAGTTGCATGAATCCGGCAAACATACGATCAAACATGGCGAGCTTTTAAATAAAATTAATGATGAGACCTTTTTCAAAATTAAAAACCCTCATTTTGAATTAGATTCAAAAATTAATATCAAGCCCGAGAAGGGGAATTATAAATTTGTTTATAATTTCCTTGTCTTCCATCGACAAATGGGTGCATTACGAATCGCTACCCGTACTCGGGGCTCGGCTCATATTATTGGGGGGGCCCTTAGTACCGGAAAGCTGTGACATCCATTTGACATAGTGATGTGAACTACGTGGAACTCCCATGCCTTCGGCTCATATTATTGAGGGAACTCTTGGCGACCGTCCATTAAGGTTCAACATCGATGGGTAAGGCTTGACACGTAAAGATGAACGACGTCATATTATTGGGTCCTAATCAAACGTGAGACAAAAGTTTACGTAGAGGGTTGCATTGTGATGCAATTGGAAACTACCTTTTAGGAATTGTGATTGGCTAATATTATTCGGGATCATAATTCGCTAATTGGACCTTACGTACCTACTGAGGAAAGGAGTTTCCCGTTTTCACTAGAGGGTAGTGAAAGATGTCAAAACAGTGGGAGTAAACATTTATAAAGTTAAAGTCCATACTTTATATCTTTCTAAATATTTTAAAATAGTCATTAACATTTATCTGTTTACTTTTCAGTACTATTTAACGATGTCTTCAATTCGCAAGCCGCTTTCTGCCATACTCGAAAAACATGTGTTAACCGGACCTAACTACCTCACTTGGCTAAGAAACCTGAAAATCGTCTTGAACTCGGAAAAGATTGCATATACACTGACTGAGTCGCCCCCTAATAAGGCTCCGACTGACTGCACTCCTGAGGAATTGCAGACCTACAAGGATTGGTATGACCATGACTTGAAAACCAAGTGTTATATGCAGGCTTCTATGAATGATGAGCTGCAGAGGCGTTTTGAGGGTGCAAAGAGTGCTGCTGACATTCATTTGCACCTCAAGGAGCTCTTTGGTGAGCAGACTCGGCCTCTTAGGCATGCCACCGTCAAGGAGGTAATCACTTTGCGCATGCGAGATGGGGCCTCGGTCCATGAGCATGGCCTAAAGATGATTGGGCTCGTGGACAAGCTTGTTGGCATGGATTTGATATTGCCTTCGGAGTTGACCACCGACGTGTTGCTGTTATCGCTACCTATAGCTCATTTGATCCTTTTGTGGTGAATTTCAATATGAACAAGATGGAGCCGACCCTTGAGGAGTTGGTGAACATGCTTGTGACTTTTGAGTCCACTATCAAGAAAGAGAAGTTGGTTCTTTATGTGGGTTCTTCATCTGGTACGAAGACCGATCCACGTGGGAAGAGGAAGAAGCGTTCTTTCCAACGTCCCAAGAAGAACGTGCCCTTGAAGAGGCAAGCTCCGAGTCCCGTTGTGGTAGCCACACCAGTGAAGGCTAACAAGACTGTTGACGTTTGTCATTACTGCAAGAAGCCTGGACATTGGAGGCGTAACTGCAGGGAATATCTTGCCCGGAAGGGTTCTGGAAACGGTATGTTCTATATTGAAGTAAACATTTCAATTAAATCTACTTCTTGGGTATTGGATACCGGCTGTGGCTCACATCTCTGTAACGATTTGCAGGTGATGGGAAGAAGTAGAAGGCTTAGAAAAGGTGAGACCTTTTTGAGGATGGGCAATGGAGCAAGGGTTGCTGCCAAGGCCGTAGGAGATGTTTACTTGCTTTTGAACAATGATTTTAAGTTAATTTTGAGAGATGTTTTGTTTGTACCCGACTTGGTGAAAAACATTATTTCCATTTCTATGTTGGACAAAGATGGATTTTCTTGTTTATTTAGCAAAGGTGTTTGCAACATTTACAAGAATGAATGTTTAGTTGGTACCAGGGAACTTGAAAACGATCTCTATAACTTAAAATTGAAAGATATTCCACTAAACAATGTCAAAGCTATAACAACAACAAACAAGAGAAAACAAGATACTCTAAATTCGGCACAATTATGGCATGCTCGATTAGGACATATTTCCTTAAGAAGGATGAACAAGCTAGTGGGAGTTGGCATGTTTGATATGTCCGATATTAATGCTCTCACGACTTGTGAATCCTGTCTAAAAGGAAAGATGACAAAAATTCCATTTAAGAGCCATGCGGAGCGAGCCAAAGGGTTATTGGATTTGATCCATACCGATGTGTGCGGTCCGCTTAGCATCACCACTAAGCATGGACATGCCTACTTCATCACCTTTACCGATGATTTCTCGAGGTATGGGTATGTGTATTTGATGAAATACAAATCTGAAGCTTTTGAAAGGTTCAAAGAATTCAGAAGTGAGGTAGAGAATCAGTTGGGACGAAGCATCAAGACACTTCGATCGGATCGAGGTGGTGAGTACTTGAGTGCCGAGTTCCAAGAGTATCTAAGGGAGAATGGGATTCTCTCGCAGTGGACTCCGCCCGCTACACCACAGTTGAATGGTGTTTCGGAGCGTCGTAACCGGACTTTGATGGACATGGTTCGGTCTATGATGGGGTTCACGGAGTTGCCGCCATCCTTTTGGGGATATGCGCTTGAGACAGCAGCACTGTTGTTGAACAATGTCCATACAAAAGCAGTTGATAAGACACCATATGAGATATGGATGGGTAAGCCACCCAAATATTCATATTTTAGAATATGGGGGTGCCCTGCTTATGTGAAGCAGGTAGTGGGAGATAAATTGGATAGCCGATCCATTTTATGTTACTTTGTGGGATATCCAAAGAATTCTGTTGGATATTACTTCTATCATCCCCAAGAAACAAAGGTATTTGTTTCTAGAAATGCAACCTTTTTGGAAAAGGAATTTCTATTGAATAGAAAAGGGGAGATGATAGAAATCGAAGAAGTTCGAGAGACACCCACAATTGTAGAACCCACACCCGAAGAGCCAAGGGAGGAGATACAAGCTCCTAGAAGGTCCGAGAGAGTCTCGAGACCACCTATGAGGTATGGTCTGCTTCTTGTAGAGAGCCGTGATGAGCCTAACCTTGGATGTGATCCAAGGACCTTCAAGGAAGCGTTATCTGATGCCGATTCATCCAAGTGGCTTGAAGCAATGGAATCTGAGATGAATTTCATGCATTCGAACCAAGTGTCGAATCTTGTGGATCCACCTGAGGGAACTGTTCCCATAGGGTGTAAATGGATTTACAAGAGGAAACTTGGGGCGGATGGGAAGGTATTGACCTTCAAAGCGCGATTGGTAGCAAAAGGATATACTCAAAGACAAGGAGTTGACTTTGAAGAAACCTTTTCTCCAGTCGCAATGTTCAAGTCCATAAGGATTTTGCTAGCCATAGCTGCATGGTATGACTATGAGATATGGCAGATGGATGTTAAGGCAGCTTTTCTTAATGGGGATATTAAGGAAGAAATTTACATGTCTCAACCCGAAGGGTTTACATCTGTCGGAAGTGAGCATATGGTATGCAAACTTCAGAGATCTATTTATGGTCTAAAACAGGCATCTAGGAGTTGGAACCTTAGATTCGATAGTACAATCAAAGAGTTTGATTTTACTAAGAATCCTGAGGAACCCTGTGTGTATAAGAAGGTCAGTGGGAGTGCTGTGACATTCTTGGTGCTGTATGTTGATGACATTCTACTCATTGGGAATGATGTAGGAATGTTGCAATCAACCAAGATATAGTTAGCAAGCAAGTTCTCGATGCAAGACTTGGGTGAAGCATATTTTGTATTGGGAATACAAATCTATAGATATAGATCAAAGAGATTGCTTGGTCTCACCCAGTCCACATACATTGATACCATCCTAAAGCGATTCTCGATGGATGAGTCCAAGAGAGGACATCTACCAATGTGTCATGGCATGACCCTATCCAAGTCTATGTCTCCCAAGACTGATGCGGAGATAGCGAGGATGACACACATTCCGTATGCTTCGGCAATTGGTAGCATCATGTATGGAATGATATCCATACGTCCTGACGTGGCTTTTGCACTAAGTGTAGTGAGTAGATATCAATCGAACCCTGGTCTTCCACATTGGAAAGCTGTGAAAGACATCCTCAAGTACTTGAGGAAGACCAATAAATTGTTCTTGGTCTATGGGGGTGGAGAACTAAAATTGGAAGGCTATACCGACTCTAGCTTCCAAAGCGATATTGATGACTCAAAGTCAACCTCTGGATTCATATTCATGCTCAATGGTGATGCTGTCTCTTGGAAGAGTTCCAAGCAAGACAGTACAGCGGATTCCACCACTGAGGCAGAATACATTGCTGCATCAGCTGCAGCAAAGGAGGCAGTTTGGATAAGGAATTTCGTCCAAGAGTTGGGCGTCATTCCTAATGGAGTTGCTCCTGTCCCGGTGTTTTGTGACAACACGGGAGCCATTGCTCAAGCAAAGGAGCCGAGGTCTCATCAGAAGTCCAAACACGTATTGAGAAAGTACCACATCCTCAGAGAGATCGTGGAAAGAGGAGATGTCATGATTGACAAAGTCGACTCCGCAGATAATGTTGCTGATCCACTAACTAAGCCTTTACCTGGACCATTATTCGAGAAACATCGCGAATCAATGGGTTTGAAGCATATGGGTAGTTGGCTCTAGTGCAAGTGGGAGATTGTTAGAGTAGGTGCCCCTCGAGCCAAGTGTTGGCCGAGTGTTCACAATGAAACTCTATGTATAAATGATCTTTATTTTAATTATATTTGAAATTATTATTTTGGCACATCTTTATCTGTATACCCATGCTAGTTGCATAGATAAAGTCCTTGAATATACAAATAGTAGAAAGAATATGAGATGCTCATATGATGAGTATCATGAAACTCATATTTGGAATACTGTATATTCTAAACAGTTCCTAGTCGATTCAGCCGCCGCTAAGAAGGATATAGGCCGCTCGAGTTAGAGACTAGTATCTGCGACGTGAGTACCATGTTTCATTGGTAGGGGACATTGTGATGTCCAAGCATGCAGATAGGTGCTCCTGGAAGAGTCCACTGAACAACCCTCCATTAAAGGACTTTCCAAGTGGTTCTCAATTATCGAGTGGAAACGTCCTAGTTTATGGTTGTACACCATTAGTCCTTATGACTCGGGACAACATTGAGACTCTATGTTCTAGCATTGCACTTTGACTTGTTTACCGACTCTCAAGGGGTCATCAGGTGGCAAGGTTGGGTGTTCTGTCGAAACATATAGGTGTCAATGCATTGTAGTCGGGGATTCACCGCTTACCTTCGGGTATGGATATCCTATGTGTTTTCATGTATATGTAGTGTGAAATCTCTGATCAGAGTATGGTGGTAATTATGAAAGGAGTTTCATAGATTACACCATCGATGCAACTACGGCATGACACATAGTATGGATTCATTGACAACTCTCGATAAACCAATGGTTGTCGAATCGGTCGGGATATATGAGTTGAAGGGACCGTACTGTACGCTAACCATAATTGAATGGTTCTTGCAGGCACTATCATTTGATACCTAGGGAATCATGTAAGCGATGCTGCTAGGCGTTTAACATGATTGATTGGGTACTATCAGAATAGAGTTCTGACGTTCTTGATATCAAGGAGTTGATAAGTAAGAATGGAGCAATTGGGGTATGCTCATATAAGGACATGTTTAGTCCGAATCACATGGAGATGTGAACCCACGGCTAGTTGTATCAATGAACCATTGAGGGCCACACAAGTGCTGGCTTTCTAGATCCCGTTGAGAAGTAAAAATAGTTCAATGTGTTGAACGACTTATAAATGAGTTTATAAGTGTAAAGCAAAATAGAAGTATGACTTCTATGAGAGAAATGTAAATTTTAATTTATGGAAGTGTTCCTAAATTAAAAGTTGGCCAATTGAATAACGTATTTGAAAATTGTGATTTTCATAAACATTATTATAGACTAAATTAAATTAATTCAAGTGTTGAATTAATTAAACACTAGTGGACCTAGTAGAGTCCAAATAATTAAATTAATTCAAGTGTTGAATTAATTAAATTATATTGAGTCTTGTAGAGCCCAATTTAAATTAATTATTTAACTAGTGGGACTTGGGTAAATTCAAGTAATGTTTAATTAGTCTCAAATATGTTTGAGATAATTAAATTTAGTCCATGGTTTTTATTTTGATAAAAAAACCATATAATATGCATGCATGAGAGGTGAAGAGTTGGAGACAACTTTTGCAACTATCAAGGCTTGGCATGCTACTTTGTCTCTAATTTTTGCAAGACCAAGACAAGTCTCCCTCCCCCCCAATAAAGCAATGCAATGGCCGAAATTCCTCTTGTAATTCTCTCAAGTTTTCTCTCAATTTTTCTCTTCAAGTGGTAAGGAAGAAAAATACTTCTTTTTGAAAAATTCTTTTATTTTTCTAGTGCAAAATAAGAGGGGTTCTAGTTTGCTAGTGGTGGGCCTAATTTTGAAGGAAAGAAAGGAGTCCAAGGAAGCTTGTAGATCTTCATTTCATTCAAGAGCCAAGTTGTTAATAACTTGGTTGGAGCCATCATCAACCATAAGAGGTTGATAGGTAACTATTTCTAAACACACTATGAATGTCATTTTGGTGTTTTATTGTATTTCCTACACAAAATCATGGTGGCCGAAATTTATATGCTAAAATCGAAATTTTTGTGCTTCCGTTGCGTTTCCGGCCACCGTAACCGATCCCCTTTCACAATTTTGTGCCAGGTTTAGCCCATAAAGTCTTCCAAAAGTAACTCAAGAATTTAACATCGCGAACAGAAACAATAGTCCTAGGCATGCCATGCAACCTAACGACTTCTCTAAAGAACAAATCCGCAATGTTTGAAGCATCATCGGTTTTATGACCAGCTATAAAATGTGCCATCTAAGAGAATCTATCCACAACAACAAAAATAGAATCCCTCCCCTTCTTAGTCCTAGGCAACCCCAAAATAAAGTCCATAGAAATGTCAATCCAAGTTCTTTTTGAGAATAGCACGCAAAAGTGTTCCCAAAGTTTTATTGACAAATTCAGTTTGTCCATCCGTTTGAGGATGACAAGTAGTAGAAAACAACAATTTTGTACCAAGTTTAGCCCTTAAAGTCTTCCAAAAGTAACTCAAGATTTTAACATCGCGACCAGAAACAATAGTCATAGGCATGCCATGCAACCTAACGACTTCTCTAAAGAACAAATCCGCAATGTTTGAAGCATCATCGGTTTTATGACAAGCTAGAAAATGTGCCATCTTAGATAATCTATCCACAACAACAAAACTAGAATCCCTCCCCTTTTTAGTCCTAGGCAACCCCAAAATTAAGTCCATAGAAATGTCAATCCAAGTTCTTTTTAAGAATAGCAAGCAAAAGTGTTCCCAAAGTTCTATTGACAACTTCAGTTTGTCCATCCGTTTGAGGATGACAATTAGTAGAAAACAACAATTTTGTGCCAAGTTTAGCCCTTAAAGAATTCCAAAAGTAACTCAAGAATTTAACATCGCGACCAGAAAAAATTGTCTTAGGCATGCCATGCAACCTAACGACTTCTCTAAAGAACAAATCCGCAATGTTTGAAGCATCATCGGTTTTATGACAGGCTATAAAATGTGCCATCTTAGAGAATCTGTCCATAACAACAAAAAAAGAATCCCTCCCCTTCTTAGTCCTAGGCAACCCAAAAATAAAGTCCATTGAAATGTCAATCCAAGTTCCTTTTAAGAATAGCACGCAAAATTGTTCCCAAAGTTCTATTGACAACCTCAGTTTGTCCATCCGTTTGAGGATGACAAGTAGTAGAAAACAACAATTTTGTGCCAAGTTTAGCCCATAAAGTATTCCAAAAGTAACTCAAGAATTTAACATCGCGACCAGAAACAATAGTCCTAGGCATGCCATGCAACCTAACGACTTCTCTAAAGAACAAATCCGCAATGTTTGAAGCATCATCGGTTTTATGACAAGCTATAAAATGTGTCATCTTAGAGAATCTATCCACAACAACAAAAAAAGAATCCCTACCCTTCTTAGCTCTAGGCAACCCCAAAATAAAGTCCATAGAAATTTCAATCCAAGTTTTTTTTGAGAATAGCACGCAAAAGTGTTCCCAAAGTTCTATTGACAACTTCAGTTTGTCCATCCGTTTGAGGATCACATGTAGTAGAAAACAACAATTTTGTGCCAAGTTTAGCACATAAAGTATTCCAAAAGTAACTCAAGAATTTAACATCGCGACCAGAAACAATAGTCCTAGGCCTGCCATGCAACCTAACGATTTCTCTAAAAAACAAATCCGCAATATTTGAAGCATCATTCGTTTTATGACAAGCTATAAAATGTGCCATCTTAGAATATATATCCACAACAACAAAAATAGAATCCCTACCCTTCTTAGTCCTAGGCAACCCCAAAATAAAGTCCATAGAAATGTCAATCCAAGTTCTTTTTAAGAATAGCACGCAAAAGTGTTCCCAAAGTTCTATTGACAACTTTAGTTTGTCCATTCGTTTGAGGATGACAACTAGTAGAAAACAACAATTTTGTTCCAGGTTTAGCCCATAAAGTCTTCCAAATGTAACTCAAGAATTTAACATCGCGAATAGAAACAATAGTCCTAGGCATGCCATGCAACCTAACGACTTCTCTAAACAACAAATCCGCAATGTTTGAAGCTTCATCGGTTTTATAACAAGCTATAAAATGTGCCATCTAAGAGAATCTATCCACAACAACAAAAATAGAATCCCTCCCCTTCTTAGTCCTAGGCAACCCCAAAATAAAGTCCATAGAAATGTCAATCCAAGTTATTTTTGAGAATAGCACGCAAAAGTGTTCCCAAAGTTCTATTGACAACTTCAGTTTGTCCATCCGTTTGAGGATGACAAGTAGTAGAAAACAACAATTTTGTGCCAAGTTTAGCCTATAAAGTCTTCCAAAAGTAACTTAAGATTTTAACATCGCGACCAGAACAATAGTCATAGGCATTCCATGCAACCTAACGATTTCTCTAAAGAACAAATCCGCAATGTTTTAAGCATCATCGGTTTTATGACAAGCTATAAAACGTGCCATCTTAGAGAATCTGTCCACAACAACAAAAAAAGAATCCCTACCCTTCGTAGTCCTAGGCAACCCCAAAATAAAGTCCATTGAAATGTCAATCCAAGTTCTTTTTAAGAATAGCACGCAAAATTGTTCCCAAAGTTCTATTGACAACCTCAGTTTGTCCATCCGTTTGAGGATGACAAGTAGTAGAAAACAACAATTTTGTGCCAAGTTTAGCCCATAAAGTATTCCAAAAGTAACTCAAGAATTTAACATCGCGACCAGAAACAATAGTCCTAGGCATGCCATGCAACCTAACGACTTCTCTAAAGAACAAATCCGCAATGTTTGAAGCATCATTGGTTTTATGACAAGCTATAAAATGTGTCATCTTAGAGAATCTATCCACAACAACAAAAAAAGAATCCCTACCCTTCTTAGTCCTAGGCAACCCCAAAATAAAGTCCATAGAAATTTCAATCCAAGTTCTTTTTGAGAATAGCACGCAAAAGTGTTCCCAAAGTTCTATTGACAACTTCAGTTTGTCCATCCGTTTGAGGATGACATGTAGTAGAAAACAACAATTTTGTGCCAAGTTTAGCACATAAAGTATTCCAAAAGTAACTCAAGAATTTAACATCGCGACCAGAAACAATAGTCCTAGGCCTGCCATGCAACCTAACGATTTCTCTAAAAAACAAATCTGCAATGTTTGAAGCATCATTGGTTTTATGACAAGCTATAAAATGTGCCATCTTAGAGAATATATCCACAACAACAAAAATAGAATCCCTACCCTTCTTAGTCCTAGGCAACCCCAAAATAAAGTCCATAGAAATGTCAATCCAAGTTCTTTTTAAGAATAGCACGCAAAAGTGTTCCCAAAGTTCTATTGACAACTTCAGTTTGTCCATTCGTTTGAGGATGACAACTAGTAGAAAACAACAATTTTGTTCCAGGTTTAGCCCATAAAGTCTTCCAAATGTAACTCAAGAATTTAACATCGCGAATAGAAACAATAGTCCTAGGCATGCCATGCAACCTAACGACTTCTCTAAACAACAAATCCGCAATGTTTGAAGCTTCATCGGTTTTATAACAAGCTATAAAATGTGCCATCTAAGAGAATCTATCCACAACAACAAAAATAGAATCCCTCCCCTTCTTAGTCCTAGGCAACCCCAAAATAAAGTCCATAGAAATGTCAATCCAAGTTATTTTTGAGAATAGCACGCAAAAGTGTTCCTAAAGTTCTATTGACAACTTCAGTTTGTCCATCCGTTTGAGGATGACAAGTAGTAGAAAACAACAATTTTGTGCCAAGTTTAGCCCATAAAGTCTTCCAAAAGTAACTTAAGATTTTAACATCGCGACCAGAACAATAGTCCTAGGCATTCCATGCAACCTAACGATTTCTCTAAAGAACAAATCCGCAATGTTTGAAGCATCATCGGTTTTATGACAAGCTATAAAATGTGCCATCTTAGAGAATCTGTCCACAACAACAAAAAAAGAATCCCTACCCTTCGTAGTCCTAGGCAACCCCAAAATAAAGTCCATAGAAATGTCAATCCAAGTTCTTTTTAAGAATAGCACGCAAAATTGTTCCCAAAGTTCTATTGACAACCTCAGTTTGTCCATCCGTTTGAGGATGACAACTAGTAGAAAACAACAATTTTGTGCCAGGTTTAGCCCATAAAGTCTTTCAAAAGTAACTCAATAATTTAACTTCGCGAACAGAAACAATAGTCCTAGGCATGCCATGCAACCTAACGACTTCTCTAAAGAACAAATCCGCAATGTTTGAAGCATCATCGGTTTTATGACAAGCTATAAAATGTGCCATCTAAGAGAATATATCCACAACAACAAAAATAGAATCCCTCCCCTTCTTAGTCCTAGGCAACCCCAAAATAAAGCCCATAGAAATGTCAATCCATGTTCTTTTTGAGAATAGCACGCAAAAGTGTTCCCAAAGTTCTATTGACAACTTCAGTTTGTCCATCCGTTTGAGGATGACAAGTAGTAGAAAACCACAATTTTGTGCCAAGTTTAGCCCATAAAGTCTTCCTAAAGTAACTCAAGATTTTAACATCGCGACCAGAAACAATAGTCATAGGCATGCCATGCAACCTAACGACTTCTCTAAAGAACAAATCCGCAATGTTTGAAGCATCATCGGTTTTATGACAAGCTAGAAAATGTGCCATCTTAGATAATCTATCCACAACAACAAAACTAGAATCCCTCCCCTTCTTAGTCCTAGACAACCCCAAAATTAAGTCCATAGAAATGTCAATCCAAGTTCTTTTTAAGAATAGCAAGCAAAAGTGTTCCCAAAGTACTATTGACAACTTCAGTTTGTCCATCCGTTTGAGGATGACAAGTAGTAGAAAACAACAATTTTGTGCCAAGTTTAGCCCTTAAAGAATTCCAAAAGTAACTCAAGAATTTAACATCGCGACCAGAAAAAATAGTCCTAGGCATGCCATGCAACCTAACGACTTCTCTAAAGAACAAATCCGCAATGTTTGAAGCATCATCTGTTTTATGACAGGCTATAAAGTGTGCCATCTTAGAGAATATGTCCACAACAACAAAAAAAGAATCCCTACCCTTCTTAGTCCTAGGAAACCCCAAAATAAAGTCCATTGAAATGTCAATCCAAGTTCTTTTTAAGAATAGCACGCAAAATTGTTCCCAAAGTTCTATTGACAACATCAGTTTGTCCATCCGTCTGAGGATGACAAGTAGTGGAAAACAACAATTTTGTGCCAAGTTTAGCCCATAAAGTATTCCAAAAGGTTACCCAAGAATTTAACATCTCGACCAAAAACAATAGTCCTAGGCATGCCATGCAACCTATCGACTTCTCTAAAGAACAAATCCACAATGTTTGAAGCATCATCGGTTTTATGACAAGCTATAAAATGTTCCATCTTAGAGAATCTATCCACAACAACAAAAATAGAATCCCTACCTGATGCGATCATGGGGGGCCAAACTCCGAGGAAGGTGTGGAAGATATGGGAGTGCGTTTGGGAGCCGAAGAAATACCATTCAAGCATTTGTTTTAAGCGGCCGAGAGTACACGGACCTGTACACGGGGTCCGTGCCCTTTACATCCTGAGATGCGCGAGACCAGTGCCTACACGGACCTTTAGACGGATGCGAGCACGGGGTCCGTGCCCTATGTATTTGGCGAAGACAGTGCCTACTCGGACCCGTACACGGAGGTTAGCATGGGGTCCGTGTCCCTTGTTCCCGACTGAAGATTGTTTACAGTATGTACACGGACCCGGACACGGAGGTCTGCACGGGGTCCGTGTCTGGTGTTTTCTGTGCGATTTTATTTCCTTCTTTAGAGTTTTATTTTGTTAGGTAACTAGATTTTAGTAATCTTTTGATATGTAAACCATATTGGACGAAATTTTACACACAATACATATATTATTTTTATTTTATCAAATTTGTGAGATTTTTCTCTCAACTTTTCAAGGCTTTTGCTTTGTTAAATCAAATCAAACTTATCAAAGTTTCTAACTTTGTGGCGTTTGTCGATCGTTCTTGTGCGGATTGTCGTAGACATCGTTCTTCGAAGGTTCGTTCTAATTTTCGATTGTTATTCCGTGTTTATTTGTTGCTAAACTGTTCGTAGTTTAGAGGTGAATAACACAACCATACTTGATTCAAAAGATCGGGAAAAACACACGAATCTTATTATCGTAATTGAATAGAGGGTGCGATTTATTTTTAATCGTGTTAGCTATTTATTCGTACAAAGATTCATATCATTTGGTATCAGAGCCAGGTTTATTGAATTCAATTAAGCATCTGTTATTAAATTTCAGATCTGTGATATTCCTTCGTTCCTTGTCAGATCTGTGTCAATCTATCGTTCTTCGTTTATTTTTTTTCGTGAATCTGTGATTCTCGAAAATTTTTGCTCTTAATTTTTTTGGGATTTTCGAGTAGTACTCAAGCCAAAAAAGTAAAAAATTTCCGAAAATTCACCATTATTTCTTTTTGATATCTTGTTCTATTCCCTTTTGAGAGTCATATTCAATTGCCTCTCACAGTCAAAAAAAAAATAAAAAAATAGTCCCTATATTCGACTTTCGTGTCTACACAGTCCAAGTGAGTCAGTTGCAATTGTTCACAAGTTGAAACTTGATTGTTTGATTTACTCAAAACACAAAGCTTGAAGCTCTTGAGAGAACTCTCAAATTTGAGTGATATTACTTGAGTGTGAGTGTTATTTCTTTGGAGTGACTAGTGAGTATTTTTTGTGAGCAAAAAAAAATAAGAGAGGAGAGACGAGTGAATTTCTTTGGAGTGACCGTGAGCATTTGGGTGAGGATTATTTTATTTCTACTAACCTTTTCTTGCAGGTACAAATTTGAAATTAAATGGAGAGGGACGTAGGAGATAGTTCGAATTCGGGGGTGTTTAAGGCCCAAATAGATGCGTTGTTTGGGGATTTTAGTAGGATGATGCAACCCAAATGGAATCGTTGCATGAGAGGTTGGGTAAACTTGAGGTTAGTGTTAGTGGGGGTAAACCTAAGCCTAGGGATTTGGGTAAAGATGACGAGGAGTATGATCTAGGAGGAGGCGATGAGAGTCAAAATGAGAATTGGGGTAGGAATGGAAGAGATAGAGGATTTGGGAGAGGAAGAAGAGAAGCCATGCGGGGTAGATATGAGGAGACTAGGGAAGATGGTCACATGGGTAGCATTAAGATGAAAATTCCATCGTTCCATGGGAAATCTGACCCGGAGGCATACCTAGAGTGGGAAAAGAGGGTAGAGTTCGTATTTGAATGTCACCACTACTCCGAACAAAAGAAGGTGAGGTTGGCGATGGTTGAATTCTTAGACTATGCTCTCATTTGGTGGGATCAATTAGTGACCACTAAAAGAAAGTATAATGAGAGACCCATTGAATCGTGGGATGAGATGAAGAGGGTAATGAGGAAGAGGTTTGTGCCTAACCACTATTATAGGGAGATGTTTAAGAGGTTACAAACTTTGAGGCAAGGGTTGAAGAGTGTTGAGGACTATTATAAGGAGATGGAAGTACTCATGATTAGGGCAAATACTGAGGAGGATAATGAAGCAACTATGGCTCGTTTTCTTTGTGGTTTGAACAGGGAGATCCAAGATCAAGTGGAGCTTCGGCACTACTTAGATCTAGACGAGATGGTGCAAATGGCCATAAAGGTGGAGCAACAACTCAAGAGGCGAGGAGTTGGCAGCACCAATCAAACCAGGAGGTGCATCATCTTCTTGGCGGTCAGGCGGAGTGAAACTTGATGAAAGTAAAGAGGTGACCAAACCCAAGATGGAGGCTAAGCACGAAACACCTAAACAAGGTGTTAGGATCGGTTATTGACTAAGGAGTGTTTAGAAGGGGGGGTTGAATAAACACTTCTAGGAATTTAAATGTTTTTCGAAAAAGGTAGTTCAGTTTTGTTACAAACTGAACTAAGTATCCCGTCGGTCAATATCAATCAGTTAAACTGAATAAGCAGTTGCGGAAAATAAACTGATTCAAAGATAGAATATCTGACTGGAAATAAAAAGCTCAAGTAAAGATAACACAATATGTTTCTGGATGTTCGGAGAATTGAATAACTCCTACGTCACCCCTTCTATCACCAAGATAGGTTGTTCACTAAAAGACTTTGATCGAGTACAACGCTTGTACAGACCCACTTCAGTTAGGACTTATCTATTGCCTGAACTGAAACTCTTAGTATAATACAATGATATCTGTAAGTAACTGGACTTAGCACTTATCGAATTATCAATATTTCAGAGTGCTAGTTTGCTCAATGTGTAGCCTTGATTGCTACGAATAGATCTAATAAGTGTGAGCTGAGATTTTGACAAGGTAATGGCAAGTTTGAGATTGGTCAATCGTCTGTCTGTCAACTGCTCTTTAGTCATATTTATAGATTTATCTTTCAACGGTAATTTCAAATTCTCGTATCCGTTGATTGCCACCTTATCATTTCTTGGACAAAGTTCTTGATTGCCGCTTCATCATTTATTGTAAGACGGCGTATTAATCTCAATAGCCGAAATACGTTTTTCTATGCAGTGCGGCTTTCCATATTCAGTTGCTGTCTGATATGTCTTTTTGTCTGTTGAATGATCTTTCCCGAGGTATCTTCAGTTGAGAAGCTTTAATGTTTTCGGCTGAATGTTTTAACTGATCAGTTCTCAACTGATCAGTTTGTGTCAACTGATTTTAGTTGAATGTTCAGCTGCCGAATATGCTTTCATGTATTAGTTGATTTTATGTTTTGTCAAACTCCAGAATTTAGTTTCCAACACAAGGAGTCCAAGGTAAATCTGAAACTCCTTCTAATCGTTCTAGGGATACTAAATGCTTTAGATGTCAAGGGTTGGGTCATATTGCTAATGAATGTCCTAATAAGAGGGTGATGTTTTTGAATGCTTATGGTGAGTATGAGTCCCAAAGCGAGGGTAGTGATGATGATATGCCTGCATTGGAGGATCCCGATGAGGGATATGAGGCGGTTGTAGGAGAATCATTGGTGACTAGGCGTATCATGATTGGCCAAGTCAAGGAGGAGGAGAACAATCAAAGGGGGAACTTGTTCCATACTAGGTGCTTTGTGAACGAAAGGGTTTGCAATGTTATTATAGATGGGGGAAGTTGCACCAACGTAGCTAGTTGTGAGATGGTGGAGAAGTTGAGTTTGCCTACTCTAAAGCACCCTCAACCATATAGACTTCAATGGTTCAATGATTGTGCGGAGGTGAAAGTAAATAGGCAAGTTCTAGTGTCCTTTTCTATTGGGAAGTATGTGGATGAGGTTTTGTGTGACGTGGTGTCTATGCATGCTTGTCATATCTTGTTGGGTAGGCCTTGGCAATTTGATAGGAATGTAACACATGATGGCTTCAAGAATAGGTACTCATTTGTCCTAAACAAAGAACCAATTGTATTAATACCTTTGTCACCAAAACAAATACTTGAGGATCAATTAAAGAAAAAAAAAAGAGATGAGGCCGAAAAAAAGAGTGTCCAAAAGAGTGAGATGGCCTTAGAAAAAGAAAAAGAAAAATATATGGTCGAAAGAAAGAGTGAACAAAAGAGTGAGATGACCATCGAAAAGAAAAAAGAGAGAGAAAAAGAGGCCAAAGAAAAAGAAAAGAAAAATATTTTGATGGCCCAAAGGAGTGAAAAGAGTGAGGTTGAGAGTTGTTTATTATTACATAAACCATTATATGTACCTTTGTACAAAGTGGTTTACCCATATTGTGATGAAGTCGTCGGTTCAATCCCGAGCATTGCTATTTCTTATTTGCAGGATCTTGGAGTTATCATGACAAGGAGACAAGTGAGTCTTGTCGAAGGGAGAACCCAAAGGTTTGAGCCTCGAGGATGCAAGTGCAATCACGACGAGGTAAGGTTAGTTGCCACTACAACAACTATGAGGTATGATTTTCTTCTTTACCTTAATTTATTGTTGTTTTGTTTTCAAGAATTATGGGAACAACTTGAAAATGTGATGCTTAGAAGATATGAATGTGATTTAACCTTGTTGCCTAAGTGTCATATAAATGAGAAGGGAGGTGTATTGCGTGAGTTAGATTCGAATGCTATTGATTTTGAGTGTTCAAAGATTGTCCAATTGACACTTTGTCATGGCAATGACATGTGTGCTTTAGAATTAAATTCATGTGGTGAGTTAAATGAATACATGGATAGTACATTTAAAGTGTCCTATTTGCATGATTTATATTTGATTAGGGAAGGTTTTGAGGGTTGCATGATTGAATATGGTGATCCTTCCATTCATGGTGGATATGTGTTTAAAGGGAGTAAATTTTTCATTTCATATTCATTGCATGAGACAATTCTTATTCCTAGTAAACTATGGGTGTGCACTTGTGTTGAAATTTTTGTGTTGTTAACTAGGTCTAAGAAGGGAGGAATTTAATCTTCATGATGCTTAATGTGATATTAACATTATCATTCTATGTCACTCGTTATTTGATGTTTGAAGTAATTGATGATTACGTGGAGAGGGCAACCAAGGAGTTGAGGTTCCACAGGTCAATAACGCACATGGGGGATAGCACCTACAGAATTGAATTTCGAGGTAAGCATGTTGGTCACATAATCTTTGTTATTACTAACTTGCATCATTTTTGTGTAGGTAGTAAAGATTTGAGGACAAATCCTTTTCAAGAAGGGAAGGATGATGCGATCATGGTGGGCCAAACTCCGAGGAAGGTGTGGAAGACATGGGAGTGCGTTTGGGAGGCGAAGAAATACCATTCAAGCATTTGTTTTAAGCGGCCGAGAGTACACGGACCAGCACACGGACCTGTACACGGGGTCCGTGCCCTTTACATCCTGAGATGCGCGAGACCAGTGCCTACACGGACCTTTAGACGGATGCGAGCACGGGGTCCGTGCCCTATGTATTTGGCGAAGACAGTGCCTAGACGGACCCGTACACGGAGGTGAGCACGGGGTCCGTGTCCCTTGTTCCCGACTGAAGATTGTTTATAGTATGTACACGGACCCGGACACGGAGGTCTGCACGGGGTCCGTGTCTGGTGTTTTCTGTGCGATTTTATTTCCTTCTTTAGAGTATTATTTTGTTAGGTAACTAAATTCTAGTAATCTTTTGATATGTAAACCATATTGGACGAAATTTTACACACAATACATATATTATTTTGAGTTTATCAAATTTGTGAGATTTTTCTCTCAACTTTTCAAGGCTGTAGCTTTGTTAAATCAAATCAAACTTATCAAAGTTTCTAACTTTGTGGCGTTTGTCGATCGTTCTTGTGCGGATTGTCGTAGACATCGTTCTTCGAAGGTTCGTTCTAATTTTCGATTGTTATTCCGTGTTTATTTGTTGCTAGACTGTTCGTAGTTTAGAGGTGAATAACACAACCATACTTGATTCAAAAGATCGGGAAAAACACACGAATCTTATTATCGTAATTGAATAGAGGGTGCAATTTATTTTTAATCGTGTTTGCTATTTATTCGTACAAAAATTCATATCATTACCCTTCTTAGTCCTAGGCAACCCCAAAATAAAGTCCATATAAATATCAATCCAAGTTCTTTTTAAGAATAACACGCAAAAGTGTTCCCAAAGTTCTATTGACAACTTCAGTTTGTCCATCCGTTTGAAGATGACAAGTAGTAGAAAAGAACAATTTTGTGCCAAGTTTAGCCCATAAAGTCTTCCAAAAGGTTACTCAAGAATTTAACATCTCGACCAAAAACAATAGTCCTAGGCATGCCATGCAACCTAACATTTTATATGGACTTTATAAAATGTGCCATCTTAGAGAATCTATCCACAACAACAAAAATAGAATCCCTCTCCTTCTTAGTCCTAGGCAACCCCAAAATAAAGTCCATATAAATGTCAATCCAAGTTCTTTTTAAGAATAACACGCAAAAGTGTTCCCAAAGTTGTATTGACAACTTCAGTTTGTCCATCCGTTTGAGGATGACAAGTAGTAGAAAACAACAATTTTATGCCAAGTTTAGCCCATAAAGTCTTCTAAAAGTAACTCAAGAATTTAACATCGCGACCAGAAACAATAGTCCTAGGCATGCCATGCAACCTAACGATTTCTCTAAAGAACAAATCCGCAATGTTTGAAGCATCATCGGTTTTATGACAAGCTATAAAATGTGCCATCTTTGAGAATCTATCCACAACAACAAAAATAGAATCCCTCCCCTTCTTAGTCCTAGGAAACCCCAAAATAAAGACCATAGAAATGTCAATCCAAGTTTTTTTTAAGAATAGCACGCAAAAGTGTTCCCAAAGTTCTATTGACAACTTCGGTTTGTCCATCCGTTTGAGGATGACAAGTAGTGGAAAACAACAATTTTGTGCTAAGTTTAGCCCATAAAGTCTTCCAAAAGGTTACTCAAGAATTTAACATCGCGACCAAAAACAATAGTCCTAGGCATTCTATGCAACCTATCGACTTCTCTAAAAAACAAATCCGCAATGTTTGAAGCATCATCGGTTTTATGACAAGCTATAAAATGTGCCATCTTAGAAAATCTATCCACAACAACAAAAAAATAATCCCTACCCTTCTTAGTCCTAGGCAACCCCAAAATAAAGTCCATAGAAATGTCAATCCAAGTTCTTTTTAAGAATAGCATGCAAAAGTGTTCCCAAAGTTCTATTGACAACTTCAGTTTGTCCATCCGTTTAAGGATGACAAATAGTAGAAAACAACAATTTTGTACCAGGTTTAGCCCATAAAGTCTTCCAAAAGTAACTCAAGAATTTAACATCGCGAACAAAAACAATAGTCCTAGGCATGCCATGCAACCTAACGACTTCTCTAAAGAACAAATCCGCAATGTTTGAAGCATCATCGGTTTTATGACAAGCTATAAAATGTGCCATCTAAGAGAATTTATCCACAACAACAAAAATAGAATCCCTCCCCTTCTTAGTCCTAGGCAACCCCAAAATAAAGTCCATAGAAATGTCAATCCAAGTTCTTTTTGAGAATAGCACGCAAAAGTGTTCCCAAAGTTCTATTGACAACTTCAGTTTGTCCATCCATTTGAGGATGACAAGTAGTAGAAAACAACAATTTTGTGCCAAGTTTAGCCCATAAAGTCTTCCAAAAGTAACTCAAGATTTTAACATCGCGACCAGAAACAATGGTCATAGGCATGCCATGCAACCTAACGACTTCTCTAAAGAACAAATCCGCAATGTTTGAAGCATCATCGGTTTTATGACAAGCTAGAAAATGTGCCATCTTAGATAATCTATCCACACAACAAAACTAGAATCCCTCCCCTTCTTAGTCCTAGGCAACCCCAAAATAAAGTCCATAGAAATGTCAATCCAAGTTCTTTTTAAGAATAGCACGCAAAAGTGTTCCCAAAGTTCTATTGACAACTTCAGTTTGTCCATCCGTTTGAGGATGACAAGTAGTAGAAAACAACAATTTTGTGCCAAGTTTAGCCCTTAAAGAATTCCAAAAGTAACTCAAGAATTTAACATCGCGACCAGAAAAAATAATCCTAGGCATGTCATGCAACCTAACGACTTCTCTAAAGAACAAATCCGCAATGTTTGAAGCATCATCGGTTTTATGACAATCTATAAAATGTGCCATCTTAGAGAATCTGTCCACAACAACAAAAAAAGAATCCCTACCCTTCTTAGTCCTAGGCAACCCCAAAATAAAGTCCATTGAAATGTCAATCCAAGTTCTTTTTAAGAATAGCACGCAAAATTGTTCCCAAAGTTCTATTGACAACTTCAGTTTGTCCATCCGTTTGAGGATGACAAGTAGTAGAAAACAACAATTTTGTGCCAAGTTTAGCCCATAAAGTATTCCAAAAGTAACTCAAGAATTTAACATCGCGACCAGAAACAATAGTACTATGCATGCCATGCAACCTAACGACTTCTCTAAAGAACAAATCCGCAATGTTTGAAGCATCATTGGTTTTATGATAAGCTATAAAATGTGTCATCTTAGAGAATCTATCCACAACAACAAAAAAAGAATCCCTACCCTTCTTAATCCTAGGCAACCCTAAAATAAAGTCCATAGAAATTTCAATCCAAGTTCTTTTTAAGAATAGCACGCAAAAGTCTTCCCAAAGTTCTATTGACAACTTCAGTTTGTCCATCCGTTTGAGGATGACATGTAGTAGAAAACAACAATTTTGTGCCAAGTTTAGCCCATAAAGTCTTCCAAAAGGTTACTCAAGAATTTAACATCTCGACCAAAAACAATAGTCCTAGGCATGCCATGCAACCTAACGACTTCTCTAAAGAACAAATCCGCAATGTTTGAAGCATCATTGGTTTTATGACAAGCTATAAAATGTGCCATCTTAGAGAATCTATCCACAACAACAAAAATAGAATCCCTACCCTTCTTAGTCTTAGGCAACCCCAAAATAAAGTCCATAGAAATGTCAATCCAAGTTCTTTTTAAGAATAGCACGCAAAAGTGTTCCCAAAGTTCTATTGACAACTTCAGTTTGTCCATCCGTTTGAGGATGACAAGTAGTAGAAACCAACAATTATGTGCCAAGTTTAGCCCATAAAGTCTTCCAAAAGTAACACAAGAATTTAACATCGCGACCAGAAACAATAGTCTTAGGCATGCCATGCAACCTAACGACTTCTCTAAAGAACAAATCCGCAATGTTTGAAGCATCTTCAGTTTGTCCATCCGTTTGAGGATGACAAGTAGTGGAAAACAACAATTTTTTGCCAAGTTTAGCCCATAAAGTCTTCCAAAAGGTTACTCAAGAATTTAACATCTCGACCAAAAACAATAGTCCTAGGCATGCCATGCAACCTATCGACTTCTCTAAAGAACAAATCCGCAATGTTTGAAGCATCATCGGTTTTATGACAAGCTATAAAATGTTCCATCTTAGAGAATCTATCCACAACAACAAAAATAGAATCCCTATCCTTCTTAGTCCTAGGCAACCCCAAAATAAAGTCCATATAAATGTCAATCCAAGTTCTTTTTAAGAATAACACGCAAAAGTGTTCCCAAAGTTCTATTGACAACTTCAGTTTGTCCATCCATTTGAAGATGACAAGTAGTAGAAAACAACAATTTTGTGCCAAGTTTAGCCCATAAAGTCTTCTAAAAGTAACTCAAGAATTTAACATCGCGACCAGAAACAATAGTCCTAGGCATGCCATGCAACCTAACATTTTATATGGACTTTATAAAATGTGCCATGTTAGATAATCTATCCACAACAACAAAACTAGAATCCATCCCCTTCTTAGTCCTAGGCAACCCCAAAATAAAGTCCATAGAAATGTCAATCCAAGTTCTTTTTAAGAATAGCACGCAAAAGTATTCCCAAAGTTCTATTGACAACTTCAGTTTGTTCATCCGTTTGAAGATGACAAGTAGTAGAAAACAACAATTTTGTACCAAGTTTAGCCCTTAAAGAATTCCAAAAGTAACTCAAGAATTTAACCTCGCGACCAGAAAAAATAGTCCTAGGCATGCCATGCAACCTAAAGACTTCTCTAAAGAACAAATCCGCAATGTTTGAAGCATCATCGGTTTTATGACAAGCTATAAAATGTGCCATCTTAGAGAATCTGTCCACAACAAAAAAAAAAGAATCCCTACCCTTCTTAGTGAAAGGGGATCGGTTACAGTGACCGGAAGCGCAACGGAAGTTCAAATAAATCAAAATTTTGTATCAAAATTTCGGCCACCCCATGATTTGTGTAGCAAATACAATAAAAAACTAAAATGACATTCATAGTGTGTTTAGAATTGTACCTATCAATCTTAAAAGATTGATGATGGCTCCAACTTAGTTGATATGCAACTAAGCTCTTCAATGGCATGACAATCTTCAAGCTTTCTTTGAGCCCGCCTTGCTCAAATATTAAGCCCACCACCAACTAGCTAGAACCACTCTAATTTTGCACTAGAAAAATTAGAGCATTTTTCTTTGAGAAGTGTATTGTTTCCTCAACAATTGAAGAACAAAAATTGGAGAGAAAAATGAATAGTATTTTCGGCACTATTCATCCCTAGGAGAGAAGGAGAGACATTTTTGAAAATATTGAGTCTAGAATGAGGGAGGATGACTAGTCTTGGTTGTGGGAAAAGCTAAAACACTTTTTAGCATCCCAAGCCTAGAACCTTGAAAAAGTTGTCTCCCAACCTTTCATCTCCCCATGCACATTCTATATGGGCTTGTAACAATTACAAGGCCCATGGACTTTTATTTAAATGTCTCAAACACATTTGAGACCATTTAACCATTACTTGATTTTACTCAAGCCCTACTAGTTTAATAATTATTTCTAATTGGGCTCTACTAGACCCAATGTTATTTAATTAATCCAACACTTGAATTAATTTAATTACTTGGACTCTACTAGGCCCACTAGTGTTTAATTAATTCAACACTTGAATTAATTTAATTTAGTCCATAATAATGTTTTTGAAAATCACAATTTTCAAATACATTATTTATTTAGCCAACTTTTAATTTAGGAACACTTCCACAAATTAAAAGTTACATTTCTCTCATAGAAGTCATACTTTTATTTTTTTCTTACACTTATAAACTCTTTTATAAGCCGTTCAACACATTGAACTAATTTCTCCTTTATAGAAGTCATACTTCTAATTTTCCTTACGCTTATAAACTCCTTTATAAGCCGTTCAACACATTGAACTATTTTTACTTCTCAACGGGTTCTAGAAAGCCAGCACTTGTGTGGCCTTCAATGGTTCATTGATACAACTAGCCGTGGGTTCACATCTCCATGTGATTCGGACTAAACATGTCCTTATATGAGCATACCCCAATTGCTCCATTCTTACTTATCAACCCCTTGATAATAAGAACGTCAGAACTCAAGTCTGATAGTACCCAACCAATCATGTTAAACGCCTAGCAGCATCGCTTACATGATTCCCTAGGTATCAAATGATAGTGCCTGCAAGAACCATTCAATTATGGTTAGCGTACAGTACGGTCCCTTCAACTCATATATCTCGATCGATTCGACAACCATTGGTTTATCGAGAGTTGTCAATGAATCGATACTATGTGTCATGTCGTAGTTGCATCGATGGTGTAATCTATGAAACCCCTTTCATAATTACCACCATACTCTGGCCAGAGATTTCAACCTGCATACACATGATAACACATAGAAAACAACAATTTTGTGCCAAGTTTAGCCCATAAAGTATTCCAAAAGTAACTCAAGAATTTAACATCGCGACCAGAAACAATAATCCTAGGCATGCCATGCAATCTAACGACTTCTATAAAGAACAAATCCGCAATGTTTGAAGCATCATCGGTTTTGTGACAAGCTATAAAATGTGCCATCTTAGATAATCTATCCACAACAACAAAAATAGAATCCCTCCCCTTCTTAGTCCTAGGCAACCCCAAAATAAAGTCCATAGAAATGTCAATCCAAGTTCTTTTTAAGAATAGCACACAAAAGTGTTCCCAAAGTTCTATTGACAACTTCAGTGTGTCCATCCGTTTGAGGATGACAAGTAGTAGAAAACAACAATTTTGTGCCAAGTTTAGCCCATAAAGTCTTCCAAAAGTAACTCAAGAATTTAACATCGCGACCAGAAACAATAGTCATAGGCATGCCATGCAACCTAACGACTTCTCTAAAGAACAAATCCGCGATGTTTGAAGCATCATCGGTTTTATGACAAGCTATAAAATGTGTCATCTTAGATAATCTATCCACAACAACAAAAATAGAATCCCTCCCCTTCTTAGTCCTAGGCAACCCCAAAATAAAGTCCATAGAAATGTCAATCCAAGTTCTTTTTAAGAATAGCACGCAAAAGTGTTCCCAAAGTTCTATTGACAACTTCAGTTTGTCCATCCATTTGAGGATGACAAGTAGTAGAAAACAACAATTTCGTGTCAAGTTTAGCCCATAAAGTCTTCCAAAAGTAACTCAAGAATTTATAATCGCGACCAGAAACAATAGTCCTAGGCATGCCATGCAACCTAACGACTTCTCTAAAGAACAAATCCGCAATGTTTGAAGCATCATTGGTTTATGACAAGCTATAAAATGCGCCATCTTAGAGAATCTATCCACAACAACAAAAATAGAATCCCTACCCTTCTTAGTCTAAGGCAACCCCAAAATAAAGTCAATAGAAATGTCAATCCAAGTTCATTTTAAGAATAGCACGCAAAAGTGTTCCCAAAGTTTTATTGACAACTTCAGTTTGTCGATCCGTTTGAGGATGACAAGTAGTAGAAACCAACAATTTGTGCCAAGTTTAGCCCATAAAGTTTTCCAAAAGTAACACAAGAATTTAACATCGCGACCATAAACAATAGTCCTATGCATGCCATGCAACCTAACGACTTCTCTAAAGAACAAATCCGCAATGTTTGAAGCATCATCGGTTTTATGACAAGCTATAAAATGTGCCATCTTAGAGAATCTATCCACAACAACAAAAATAGAATCCCTACCCTTCTTAGTCCTAGGCAACCCCAAAATAAAGTTCATAGAAATGTCAATCCATGTTCTTTTTAAGAATAGCACGCAAAAGTGTTCCCAAAGTTCTATTGACAACTTCACTTTGTCCATTCGTTTGAGGATGACAAGTAGTAGAAAACAAAAATTTTGTGCCAGGTTTAGCCCATAAAGTCTTCCAAAATTTACTCAAGAATTTAACATCGCGAACAGAAACAATAGTCTTAGGCATGCCATGCAACCTAACGACTTCTCTAAAGAACAAATCCGTAATGTTTGAAGCATCATCGATTTTATTACAAGCTATAAAATGTGCCATCTTAGAGAATCTATCCACAACAACAAAAATATAATCCCTACTCTTCTTAGTCTTAGGCAACCCCAAAACAAAGTCCATAGAAATGTCAATCCAAGTTCTTTTTTAGAATAGCACGCAAAAGTGTTGCCAAAGTTTTATTGACAACTTCAGTTTGTCCATCCGTTTGAGGATGACAAGTAGTAGAAAACAAAAATTTTGTGCCAAGTTTAGCCCATAAAGTCTTCCAAAAGTAACTCAAGAATTTAACATCGCGACCAGAAACAATAGTCCTAGGCATGCCATGCAACCTAACGACTTCTCTAAAGAACAAATCCGCAATGTTTGAAACATCGCCGGTTTTACGACAAGCTATAAAATGTGCTATCTTAGAGAATCTGTCCACAACAACAAAAATAGAATCCCTACCCTTCTTAGTCCTAGGCAACCCCAAAATAAAGTCCATAGAAATGTCAATCCAAGTTCTTTTTAAGAATAGCACGCAAAAGTGTTCTCAAAGTTCTATTTACAACTTCAGTTTGTCCATCCGTTTGAGGATGACAAGTAGTAGAAAACAACAATTTGTGCCAAGTTTATCCCATAAAGTATTCCAAAAGTAACTCAAAAATTTAACATCGCGACCAGAAACAATAGTCCTAGGCATGCCATGCAACCTAACGATTTCTCTAAAGAACAAATCCGCAATGTTTGAAGCATCATTGGTTTTATGACAAGCTATAAAATGTGCCATCTTAGAGAATCTATCCACAACAACAAAAATAGAATCCCTACCCTTCTTAGTCTTAGGCAACCCCAAAATAAAGTCCATAGAAATGTCAATCAAAGTTCTTTTTAAGAATAGCACGCAAAAGTGTTCCCAAAGTTCTATTGACAACTTCAGTTTGTCCATCCGTTTGAGGATGACAAGTAGTAGAAACCAACAATTATGTGCCAAGTTTAGCCCATAAAGTCTTCCAAAAGTAACACAAGAATTTAACATCGCGACCAGAAACAATAGTCCTAGGCATGCCATGCAACCTAACGATTTCTCTAAAGAACAAATCCGCAATGTTTGAAGCATCATCGGTTTTATGACAAGCTATAAAATGTGCCATCTTAGAGAATCTATCCACAACAACAAAAATAGAATCCCTCCCCTTCTTTGAGGGGACCCAGGCTCTAATTCTTTTTCTTGGGATTAAATGGATCGTTGTTATAAAACGTGGGTCAAATTTTTGCTTTTTACATTAAATCAAATGTAACTAAATGAACATAAGTTCTTAGTTTAATTTACAATATAAAACATAAAATACATGTCTTGGTCTATATACAACTAGTGTTCATTATCATCTAAACTCAAATTATAGTACATGTCTAACAAAAGAACCACTAGTCCTCTGCTGCGCCCGATATCACCACGCTATCACGATCATCGTTGTCTCGACCCAGATCCTGCCCCACCTGTTGTTATGCACACATACAGACATAACAATAGCCGGAAAACCGGTGAGAATAAATCCCAGTATAAACATGTATATATGCATTAAAACAATCGAAAAACATGCAACATGCTATTATGAATATCATTCATATATAATAATGCAATGCGAATCTAATCATGTCTAGACTCGACTCGACTAGAACTCTAGGGATCCCGTTGTGAATAAGACGTCACTGGCTGTCACCTACCCTCCCAATCGAGGTGCTGTCCGTCTTATTCCTAGACTTCGGCCTGATCTGTATCCGCGTCTACAATAGGGGCGGTGATTTTCCCCTAAGCTGTGATATCGCCGAACGTCTAGAAGTCTGTATGATCTCTCAGACTTTCCTATCTTAATGCATGAATACAAAATCTGTAAACAAGCATGATCATCTTAATGCAATGCAACATGATCTGTAAACAAAGCATAGCAAGATTTGCATATAAGTTCTAGAAACAAATCTATAAACAATCATAATCATATCAAGATATAGATAATAAAACAAGTATGTGATTTTGGTTGGGAACTCAAATGTGATCTCCTTTGAGTCGTGATTCGCCAAGCAAAACATGTACTATACCTTTCTTTGCACAGTCGCTGTCACGGTCGTAAAGACGAATCTGAAATGGAAATGTGGATATACAATCTATCAATCTCTCATCTAATCAACACATATCCAAGTCACTACGTGATCTCGATATAATTTGGCAGCATAACGACATATATTCGTAATACCGGTCAATCCAAATCTTAAACTCAATACAAGACTATATCCTCAAATCACCAACATTACAATATCTATGTCAAGATCGTACAAGATGCATAATCTCATCACAATATCTGCTGACAATAACAACAATTACATTTGACATCCATTCTTTGATCCGTTTATGAATATATCATGTTCAATACGGCAAGAACACAATCTAACTATCATATTCCAATTTCCCCAAGATCTAAAATCCGAACCATGCTGAAATTAAATGAAACTTACATCACTTTGTAGCCGTCGATGCAAGGAGCAAGAATTTCTACTTAGCTCAAAGTTTGGATGGCTAAATCATACACAACTTAAGAATCAAAGTGAAGAACTTGAAGATGCTTGGAGAGGAAGTCTCGGTTCTCTGGCTGGAAATGAAGAATGAATGAATCAGCACAATTCTATATATATACCATGCCATGTGTCAACAGGAGAAGGAGAGTGGATTCCTCGCATGCATAACCGCGGGTGCGGTGCTAACATGAGCGCGGGTGCACTCATGTCTCGGCAGGGCTAGTAATTTTCAAAAACTATCGACCGCGGGTGCGCTCCTGTTACTACCGCGGGTGCGGTGACCCTACTGGAATTATACCGCGGGTGCGGTATGGTTAAGACCGTGGGTGCGGTCTTGCTTCGCACCAAATCTTATTTTCTCTCTTTACACCACGGGTGCGGTGCTGTCTTATACCGCCGGTGCGGTGTGGCTTCGAATTAAAATTGCATAATTCTACATTTCAAGCCAAACTTCTTCATCTCTTATTTTTTATCTCTATGCACATTATTCATAACATATCTATCAATTCAGAATGATCACTCAGTGTTCTGGGCATTACATTTCTCCTCCTCTAAGACATAAGTTCGTCCTCGAACTTGAAATAAATCAATTAGAGTATTTAAAACAGTATTACAATCTAAAACTGAATAAATACTTACCTCATATAAATAATTCGGGGTGTTTCTGCCTCATGTCTGCCTCTGTTTCCCAAGTCGCTTCCTCGATGCCATGACGACTCCACTGAACTTTCACAAGTGGAATAGTCTTCGTTCTGAGTTGCTTATCTTTCCGATCAAGAATCTGTATCGGTTGTTCCACATAGCTCAAAGTCTGATAAAGTTCAGCTTCGTCAGGTTGAATGACATGGGAAACATCGGGCATATATCTTCGCAACATTGATACGTGAAAAACGTCATGTATTCCGGATAGAGAAGGAGGAAGAGCAAGTCTGTAAGCTCGATCGCCAATCTTCTCAAGAATTTCGTAAGGCCCAATGTATCGAGGAGATAGTTTCCCGCGTTTGCCAAATCTTACAACGCCTCTGAAAGGAGAAATCTTTAAGAATACTCTATCTCCTGCCTCAAATACTAACGGTCTACGTCGAATATTGGCGTACTTTGCTTGTCTATCCTGTGCTGTCTTCATTCTTTTCTGAATAACTTTCACCTTCTCAATCATGTCACGAATCATGTCTGGCCCCAGTTCTGGTACTTCTGAGATATCATCCCAATATAGCAGAGATCTGCACTTCTTTCCATACAAAGCTTCAAACGGTGCCATCTCGATACTCGTCTGATAGCTATTATTGTAAGAAAAATCGCAAAGAGGTAGGGAATCTTGCCAACTAATGCCAAAATCTAGCACAACGGCTCTCAACATATCCTCTAGTGTCTGGATAGTCCGTTCTGACTGTCCGTCTATCTGAGGGTGATAAGCAGTACTCAGGTGTAATGTCGTACCCAAAGCCTGCTGTAAGCTGTGCCAAAGTGAGAAGTGAATCGTGGATCACGATCTGATACGATAGACTTCGGCACTCCATGCAATCTGACTACCTCTCGAATATATATCTCCGCCATCTGATCTTGTCTATATGTCATTCTGTACAGAATGAAACAAGCAGATTTGGTCAATCTGTCAATAATGACCCAAATCGCATCGCAGCCTCTGGATGATCGAGGTAACTTCGTCACGAAATCCATGGAAATGTGGTCCCATTTCCATTCTGGAATAGATAAACTCTAAAGTAAACCTTCCGGCTTCTTTCTTTCAGCTTTTACCTGTTGGCAGTTCAAACACTTAGACACAAATTCTGCAATATCTGATTTCATTTGTTTCCACCAGAATTGTGTCTTCAAGTCATTATACATCTTCCTGCCACCAGGATGAATGCTGAACCGACTACCATGTGCCTCTGACAGAATCTGCTGTCTCAACTCTGCAACATCTGGCACAACAAGACGGTTATTCACGTACAGCACATGATCATGTACCTGATATTCTGACATATGCCCTGATCTGACCATTTGAATCGATCTTTGCACGTTCTGATCTCTTCTCTGTGCTTCTTTGATCCTCATAATCAAATCAGGTTCAACTTGGATCGTAGCAAGTCGGAGTGGCTTACTATCTGTATCAAATTCTAACCCAGACAAGCAGCATTTCTCAACTAAATTATTAACACCTATCGTCGATAAGGACAAGGCACATACCTTTCGACTCAAGGCATCTGCTGCTGCATTTGACTTTCCTGGATAATATTTGATTTCACAATCAAAATCTTTTAGTAGATCAAGCCATCTACGCTGCCTCATGTTTAATTCTGATTGAGAAAATAGGTACTTCAGGCTCTTGTGATCGGAGAAGATCTCAAATTTCTCACCGTAGAGATAATGACGCCAAATCTTTAATACAAATACGATAGCCGCCAATTCCAGATCATGAATGGGTATCGTACTTCATGTGGCTTCAGTTGTCTCGAGGCGTATGCGATCACATGACCTCGCTGCATAAGTACACATCCCAAACCTCTGTGAAAAGCATCACAATAGACAACGAAGTCACCCGTACCTGATGTATCGTCCACACTGGAGTACTAGTCAGCCTTTTCTTCAGTTCTAGGAAGCTAGACTCGCACTCCTCTCACCAAACGAATGGCATATTCTTCTGTGTCAATTGTGTGACACCTCTGACCCAATACATTAAAATACGCAGCGAAAATAAAATAATTTTCTTTAAAATATGGAAGGAGTTACAAAATACATTTCTTTAAACATTTTTTTTTTTACAAAATAGCAATACATGATCATTCAAATGATATAACAAAAATACAAAACATGATTCCTATGATCATGCCATCAAAATCATCCTTCCAACGGTGTATGCATATGACCCCCTTTCCACAGTTAACGTCCCGGGCCTCCACTCTGATCTGCATCACATGAAATAACTGAAATGAGAATAAATCTCAGCAAGTAGAACTCTTACATAGCAATGACATAACATACTCTGTAAAAACATACCTTTGAAATCATAAATACCATCAACTCTGAACTGTAGACTCTGAATCAATGAATATCATAACAATAGCATAGAAATGAGATGGTATTTCTCTTTACACTGGTTGGATTGATATCAATAGTAACTCTGCTCTGGGGTTCTCGTATCCCAAATCGATAAAAACCGATAACTCTGAGGAATATAAGCCTATAGTCGTTGATCAACTAATTGCATGCAATTCTCTGCTATGTATTTATCAATCCAATAGAAACATTTAAACTCTCTCTGTGGCATTAATAACACTTTGAAACTCTTTCTTTTCTCTTGTATTCCCTTTGAACAATAATGAGACATAAAAGCCTCCAATATGCATATCAATGAAATTAATACATAACAATGAATCAATTGAAGGGAATAACACATTAAAACCTTTGAAACACAATACATATAACATCATGTGAGCACAAAGGATGAAATTCCACTTACAAACCAATAGAACACCACAATCTAAGCTCTTGGTTCACCACCTACAACAATAGTCCATAAATAACACAAACATCAACCCAATAATCAAGAACCCATGTCAATTAATCCATCAATCCAACATAAACAACAAACCCAAATGATCTCTCCTCCAAAACCATGAAATAAAAGCAACAAAAGCTTACCTTAGCTTCCTAGCACCAAGGAGAATCTCAATCTCAAGTCAAATCGCCAAATAAACGCTTGTATCGAAGATAGGAAGCAAAATAAATGAGGGAAAACCCTTGTCTTCACGAGAGAAAACGAGAATGGAGAGGAGAGAAAAGGGGAAAAGTGAAGTCAACTCATCCAAAAAGCATTTTAAATCTCGACCATACCTCTACTGTTCATCACCGCGGGTGCGCTCCATTAAGGACCGCGGGTGCGCTCTTGCTTCGGTCCTGCCACCGCGTACTCTGCGCACAGCTTCTTCAAATATCGCCTCAGAAACGCCTCTTCCTCTCCGAATTAGAAAGAGTGGTAAACTACAAAGTTGTAGCTCTATGTCTTATCTTGATCCCTCAAAATTTCAGATCATTTGGAGGTCTGAGTAAAACGTTATGCTAAATCTCCCAACATGTGTCACTGGAGGAACGTCAAAACACACAACACACTTCGAGACACTTTTGGCTTACCTTCCACAATGATTTGAACAAAACTCAAAATAAGAAAGTTATTGCCTTATGTCTTATCTAACCACTCCAATTGGCCTCACCTCATTTGGATCAATATACCATTTATCATGAATTTAATCGTAACGCCGCTACAATAACACTGCACATCATCTATAACCAACCATACTATAAATCATAACTCGAAACTCTTAACATCCAAACTATACTTAAACTTACCCAAATAGCCAATAATCATACAAAATCTTAAACCATACCGTACACCGGGCTCGGCTATTACAATCTCCCCTCCTCAGAGGAATTTCGTCCGCGAAATTGACGTCACTACACGAACAACTCAGGATACCTCTCTCTCATCTCAACCTCTGGTTCCCACGTAGCATCTTCTATCAAATGATTCCTCCAAAGGACTTTAACAATGCCGATCTCTTTGTTCCTCAAAACTCTAACTCTGCGATCCAAAATCTGAATCGGAATCTCTTGGTATGTCAAATTTGGCGTCAAGTCCAATGGCTCGTGGCGAAGAACATGGGAAAGATTCGCAATATACTCTCCTGAGCATCGAAACATGAAACACATTGTGAACTCTGTCAAAGGCAACATAGAATCCCAGCTACCTGGATAATCGATAGTACAAGCTCTGAGCATATCCTCTAGAATCTAAATGACTCTCTCTGATTGACCGTCGCTCTGAGGGTGATAAGCTGTACTAAATGCTAACCACGAACCCATAGCTCTAAGCAAACTCTTCCAAAACTCTGAAGTAAATCTAGGGTCACGATCAGACACGATCGACACAGGAACTCAAATACAACTTCTGAAGGTCACCAAACCATCACCATACACTCTAAACTCTAAGGTACCTCTCTCCTCAGCTCTCATCTCTATCAACTGAACCTCGTCAGTCTGCTCTCTACGGATCCTGTCCGTCAATGTAGCCCTAATAACCAACGCTGATAAACGAGCAATGGTCCCCGGAACCATCAAATCAATCACAAACTCCCTATCTCTGTCCGGAGGAAAACCCGGCACATCAATCTCAAATACACCAACAAACTCCCTCACCACGTCCATAACATCAATATTCAACTTAACCATACTATCCACATCAACAATAGAAGCCAAAAACCCATCACAACCACTACACAGCAATCTCTCAGCCTCAAGACAAGAACTAAAAGGAAGGACCAGCGAAGTACCTGCACTGGCGAGCATACCTTTCCTATCGCCATCATCTGCAAAAGTCACCGTCTTAGCAACGCAATCAATCACTGCACGGTAAGTCGATAGCCAATCCATGCCAAGAATAACATCAAAAGCAACCATCGGGATCACAATCAAATCAGCAAAGACCTCTCGCTCATCAATACGAACAGGGCATGCAAACACAATAGACGTCGGGCACAACACATCTCCCGAAGGCAAAACAACATTGAACTGGAGGGGAATAACAGAAGGAACTATACCCAAAGATCTCAAAAACAATTCAGACATAAAAGAATGAGTAGCACCAGTATCAATCAAAGTCGTAGCTACTCTGTCTGAAATTAAAATAGCACTAGAGATCACAGAAGAATCATGATTAATACCTTCCTTGGTCATCGAAAAGATACGAACCTGCACCTTCTCTTGGCTAGCTCCCTTAGGACAGTCTTTGGCTACGTGGCCTGCCGTGCCACAACGATAACAAGAATAAGTGCCATATCTGCACTCTCCCCAATGATGTCTGCCGCACTTGGAACACAATGGCTTCTCGGGATTAGATGGGACTGTCGGTGGTCTAGGACTCAGATCCATCTTGCCTTTCCCTTTGAATCGATCTCCTACCTTGCTGACTCGAACTCTGGCTCCTCTGAGCAATAGCCTGATGTCTCGCTTGCCTCTCCCGGGCAATGTCTTTCTCATCCTGCTCGGCCAACAAAGCCTTGGACACAATCTCCTTGAAAGTCACAGCATTGGACATATTGATATCTCTACGAATCTCTGCTCTAAGGCCTCGAATGAAATGAGCGCCTTTATCTCTGTCGTTGGATGCAACATATGGAGCAAACAAGCAACCCTCCTCAAACTTCAAGATATACTCGTCATCATTCATGCTCCCCTGTCTAAGCTCCAAGAACTCCGTAACCTTCCTCGCTCGAAGTGCGTCGGGGAAAAACTTGTCATAGAACAACTCTGTAAACTCTGACCACTTCAATGTCGAGGCATCAACTCCAACTTTGGTCGCATTCCACCAGATGCGAGCAGCTTTAACCAACATGAATACAGCACAGTTGGTACGGTCTCTATCCTCGTAGTGGAGATGATCGAAGATCGCCTCTAGAGCCTTGACCCACTCAACTGCAACTAAAGGATCGGTGCTCCCTGAAAATTCCGGTGGATCCATCCTCTTAAAAGCAGAAAATATGGCATCAGTGCCAACAACCTGAGCAACCTGCCCTCTACCTTGATCTCTGCTCTGACCTGCTCCTTGCAATCGGAGCAACTGCTGGATCTACTCACTATGAACCTTGGTCTTCTCTCTCAGTAACTTGCCGAACTCGTCGACAACTCTCGAGGAAGAACTATCCTCACCCTCTACTGATTTCCTCTTAGGTGGCAATCCTCTACTCTACAATGTGCTCACAAAAGACATATCAATATATAACAACGGATAGATGCAAGAAAACATACCCGGACAGTTGAAAGCAGACGAAGTCATATGCATTGGTCCGAAGAACAGGGCTCTGATACCACTAAATGTGACACCTCTGACCCAATACATTAAAATACGCAGCGAAAATAAAATAATTTTCTTTAAAATATGGAAGGAGTTACAAAATACATTTCTTTAAACATTTTTTTTTTTACAAAATAGCAATACATGATCATTCAAATGATATAACAAAAATACAAATACTCATTCCTATGATCATGCCATCAAAATCATCCTTTCAACAGTGTATGCATATGACCCCCTGTCCACAGTTAACGTCCCGGGCCTCCACTCTGATCTGCATCACATGAAATAACTGAAATGAAAATAAATCTCAGCAAGTGGAACTCTTACATAGCAATGACATAACATACTCTGTAAAAACATAGATTTGAAATCATAAATACCATCAACTCTGAACTGTAAACTCTGAATCAATGAATATCATAACAATAGCATAGAAATGAGATGGTATTTCTCTTTACTCTAGTTGGATTGATATCAATAGTAACTCTGCTCTGGGGTGCTCGTATCCCAAATCGATAAAAACCGATAACTCTGAGGGATATAAGCCTATAGTCGTTGATCAACTAATTGCATGAAATTCTCTGGCTATGTATTTATCAATCCAATAGAATTTAAACTCTCTCTGTGGCATTAATAACACTTTGAAACTCTTTCTTTTCTCTTGTATTCCCTTTGAACAATAATGAGACATAAAAGCCTCCAATATGCATATCAATGAAATTAATACATAACAATGAATCAATTGAAGGGAATAACACATTAAAACCTTTGAAACACAATACATATAACATCATGTGAGCACAAAGGATGAAATTCCACTTACAAACCAATAGAACACCACAATCTAAGCTCTTGGTTTACCACCTACAACAATAGTCCATAAATAACACAAACATCAACCCAATAATCAAGAACCCATGTCAATTAATCCATCAATCCAACATAAACAACAAACCCAAATGATCTCTCCTCCAAAACCATGAAATAAAAGCAACAAAAGCTTATCTTAGCTTCCTAGCACCAAGGAGAATCTCAATCTCAAGTCGAATCGCCAACTAAACGCTTGGATCGAAGATAGGAAGCAAAATAAATGAGGGAAAACCCTTGTCTTCAAGAGAGAAAACGAGAATGGAGAGGAAAGAAAAGGGGAAAAGTGAGTCAACTCATCCAAAAAGCACTTTAAATCTCGACCATACCTCTACTGTTCATCACCGCGGGTGCGCTCTACCAAGCACCGCGGGTGCGCTCGTGCTACGGGAAAATAACCAAAAATCTGAAGGCTGAGACCGCGGGTGCGCTCCTGCTTCGGTCCTGCCACCGCGTACTCTACGCACAGCTTCTTCAAAGTTCGCCTCAGAAACGCCTCTTCCTGTCCGAATTAGAAAACGTGGTAAACTACAAAGTTGTAGCTCTATGTCTTATCTTGACTCCCTCAAAATTTCAGATCATTTGGAGGTCTGAGTAAAAGGTTATGCTAAATCGCCCAACATGTGTCACTGGAGGAACGTCGAAACACACAACACACTTCGGGACACTTTTGGCTTACCTTCCACAATGATTTGAACAAAACTCAAAATAAGAAAGTTATAGCCTTATGTCTTATCTAACCACTCCAATTGGCCTCACCTCATTTGGATCAATATACCATTTATCATGAATTTAATCGTAACGCCGCTACAATAACACTGCGCATCATCTATAATCAACCATACTATAAATCATAACTCGAAACTCTTAACATCCAAACTATACTTAAACTTACCCAAATAGCCAATAATCATACAAAATCTTAAACCATACCATACACCGGGCTCGGCTATTACATACTGAGTCGGTTGAGACTTGAGTTTCCCTAAATCACATACTTTACTTTATTGCATTGATATTTGCATTGATTTGACTGATATAATTGTTCTCTTGAGTTATAGATAGCAGGTATTAGACGAGTAATCTTGTGACAGAAGTGCCTGATAGTGGTGGGATCGCCACGGGCACATTGCACGATGTCACATGATAGTATAGAAATCTTGGGACGGAAGTGCCTGATAGTGGCGGGATCACCACGGGCACATTGCACGATGTCTCAAGATAAGGATATTAGCGATAGAGCTACAGTCCATGACGGTTAGGTCAGGACACCGGATGTTTGGTTATATCGAGTAAATAGAATTGGAATTCTTCTATTACGAAATTCGATATAGGAACACCATATTTGGTTATATCGAGTAATAGGATCAGAGTTCCTTCTATTACGGAATTCGATATAGGAATAACACATTTGGAAACCGGGATCCCTAGACTAGGATTGAGTCTAGTCTGAATGATAGATTTATGAGCATTGTCGCCAGTCTATGATTGTTTATGTTTCAGATTTTAATACATATATCTGTTACCTGATTACATGCTTTATATTATTTATATGATTGCATGTTTCGTTGATTTATACTGGGATTTATTCTCACCGGAGTTATCCGGCTGTTGTCTTGTCTGTATGTGTACATGACAACAAGTGGGACAGGATCAGGGTCCAGGAGATGAGGAGAGATCGTGATTAGAGTGGAGGCTCCGGACTTTGACTATGATGTATAATAGGGTTTGAAACTTGACATTAGTTGTTAAACTTTAGTTTAGTTTGAATGCATACAGTACAAGACTTTTATTGTATTTTATACTGATATGTATATGAGTTTGATTTCACTACGTTCCGCACTTTAAAAAAAAATTTAGACCCTGTTTTATAATTGATTAATTAGTCCCAACGATGATTAAGAACTTGATTAGCGTCCGGGTCCCCACAACAGGTGGTATCAGAGCGATAGATCCTTGAGACTGAGATAGGAGCTAGTGAGCGGGGTAGAATGAGGTTTCTTTCCTTGCTTTTGATTGCTAGCATGATTTACTGCTTTATAATGCATGTTTACTTGTTTATCTGAATTGATTTGAAACATGTGTTATTGAATATGAATTGGAGCCAATTCTGGATCAGCAGTAAGATGATCGGAGGAGGACTGAAATAGAATTCTTGTTTGGGGTTAATAATCCTTTTGAGTTTCAGATATGCCTCCGAGAAGAGTACCGGAACAGGGTAGTACATCGAACCCTCCCTTGGACGTTACAGCCACTCCAATGGAGACACTGTTAAAAAGATTCCAATCATTCCATCCACCCACTTTGAAAGGAACTGAAAATTCAGTGGATTGTGAAAGTTGGCTGGATGATATCGAGATGATGTTCGAATCTTTAGAGTATACTGACGAGCGAAGGGTGAAGTTGATCGGACACCAGTTACACGATGTTGCAAAGAACTAGTGGGTTTCAACAAAACGGGCATTGGAACACCGAGGTATGATTATTACCTGGAGTGTATTTAGAACTGAATTCTATCAGAGGTTCTTCCAGTTTCATATAGGAAGGACAAGGGAGCCGAGTTCGCCAACTTGAGACATGACCAATTAAATATCGAGGAATACGTGGCCAAGTTCTCTACTCTACTCCGATTTGCTCCTCATGTGGCTGAACAAGATGAGGCCGTCGTGGATCAGTTCATAAATGGCCTAAATTCTGAAATCTTTACCTTGGTGAATACCGGGAGGCCAAACAACTTTAATGATGCCTTGAACCGAGCCAAGGGAGCTGAAGCTGGTCTGATGAGACAGAAAGAGGCTTCGTTTGTGTCTTCATCACCGAGATATCAGATGCCTCCACCAGCTCCTCGATTTGAAGGTGGCAGCAGTAGTGGCGGAAAGAAGGATTTCTTGAAAGCTAGAGGAAAGCAGTGACAGAAGTCATGAAGCAGTTCTTCTAGTTCTGGGAGTCCTCGACAGAGCCAGAGCTATACTGGACCTATTTGCAACACTCCCACTGAGCAGTGCAGAGGAGTGTTTGGCAGCTGCCGTATCTGCAAGCAACAGGGACACTTTGCTCGAGTATGTCCCCAGAGAGGTGCCCAGGGATCCCAGGCAGCTGAGTCATCTGGATCAGCGGCTCAGGCAGGTAGACGACCATCTGTTGTTCATTCTTTTCAGCCAGCACCATCTACCCAGTCACAGCAGAGGCCAGAAGGGAGCCAGACAGTGAGCTAGCCTCCTAGACAGCAGGCTCGAGTTTATGCTCTGACTGAGGAGCAGGCACATGATGCACCCGATGACGTTGTAGCAGGTAACTGTTTTGATTGGATCGATTAGGGGGGTAATCGTTGAGCTAAAATAGCTCGGTTCTTGAAATATTGAACACCAATGAATTAAATCGAGTTTGGTGTTCAAACCAAGCGGAAAATACTCGAAATAATCCTTCGTAGAAACCGAATAAATATTTTGTAAACCATTTAAAATATATGCACGTTGAATGAGTTAAAATATTCAGTTGAAGCATTTTATCAAACACTTGGTGTACAATATTTTGGTATTTGAAGAACACATAAAATGCTTCAACAATGCATCTTTAAAACTATGAAATGATAAGTAAATGCAATAAAAAAATAGACACGAATTTGTTTATGGATGTTCGGAGATTTCAAATACTCCTACGTCACCCCTTCTTCCCCTTGGGAAGGATCCACTAGAAGACTTTGATTCATACAACTCTTTGTACAAACCCGATCCGGAAGGGCAGCACCCAACTAGAACTCCTAGCACTCAAGATTGTAGGCAGCACCTCACAATCAGCATATTGTTTAATGTCCCATATGCAAAGACTACATACACAAGTTTTACGTCTTTGTGCAAGACTCACTCAACTAATCTTTGAACTTCAACACTCCTGTATATATGTGAGTGATTGTGTGTGAGGAATGTATCAGTTACAGTGTACATCTCAAATGTATCCTCACACAAGGGCTTGTGCTCTCAACTAGCTGATTTCTTCATGCTAACTGCCCATGCTTTGAATCCCCTTCAAAAGCTCTTGTTTGATCTTCAAGATGTTGTATTTATAGGCTCCAACACTGATATATACGTTAGACACAAGAATATGACCGTTGGAAAGTTTCTGTACTGTTTCCGAGATTGCAACGGTCAAATTCAGCTTGCTGGACATTTTCCCGACTGGTCAACTCTGGTCAACTGGTCAACTCTTGTCAACTCAACTGGTCATTCAGTTGGACTGGTTCCGTTTCAGTTGGTCAGCAGCTGGTTCAGTTTCAGTTGGTCAGCAACTGGTCAGCAGTTGGTTCAGTTTCAGCAGGTTTGCTGAAATCAGTCTAGCTGATTTCAGTTTGTGCAGAACCAGTAGCTTCATCGTCATTTATCAGCATCTTAAGCTTCGATTCAGACTTTGACTTACAAGAATGATTTGTAATAACCGAGCTGAGAGATATGACCAAAATACGGTAGCTGCTCAAACACAACTGATTGCTGTTTTCGTGTGATCAGTTCGGTAATTGAGCGATCAGTTAGACCATGATAAAATCCGATTTTGCCCAACTGACGTGAAATACGATTTGTTCCAAATTGAGTTTTCTAATCTGTCCAGTTGGTGAATTGTCATTTGGATAATCCAGTTGAGAGATATCATCAAAATACCGAAGCTCGCCAGAAATTCAGTGTGTGCAAAATTCAGTTTCAGCTAGCTTCTTGTGTTTGCAACTTCACACTTGAGTAAATATGTTAGAAACACAATAACAAGTTTTGTTAACATCAAAATCAAGATTACGAACATGAAATGTTCCAACAATCTCCCCCTTTTTGATGATCACAAAACTTGGATATACAATCAACTCAACTAACATATTTCTCCCCCTTTTTGTGTGAATCAAAAATAATATTTTCAAAAAAAAAAATTAAACAAATTTTCTCCCCCTCAATAAATAATCTACTCATTAAATTTATAATGAGTTCTCCCCCTATATTTTTGAAATTTTGAAAAATTTAAAAGAAGAGGGGTAACTAACCAATTTTCTTCATGGCTCATTTTCTGCTGCAGCACATATGCTCTGTCTTCCACAAATAAACTGTATTTTCTCGTGCATAATTAGGCTGTAAATTTTATACCGCTGTAAACCTCTATGAGTCTAGTTTGCAACGCAAAAAGCGGTTCGTCATTTGGACACTCGAGAAAGGAGATATGCCATTTTTTCCACGGTCGCTGCAAGCTGCGCGAAAATTCAGTTTTGCATATATATGTGTAAAAAATCTGAAATTTTGAATTTTAAACATCAAAATCAGTTGCAATGTTCTTTCAAGAACAACCCGCTCTGATACCAATTGATAGGATCGATTAGGGGGGTAATCGTTGAGCTAAAATAGCTCGGTTCTTGAAATATTGAACACCGATGAATTAAATCGAGTTTGGTGTTCAAACCAAGCGGAAAATACTGGAAATAATCCTTCGTAGAAGCCGAATAAATATTTTGTAAACCATTTAAAATATATGCACGTTGAATGAGTTAAAATATTGTGGGGACCCGGACGCTAATCATCTTCTTAATCATCGTTGGGATTTAATTATCAGTTCTGATAAACAGGGTCTAAAAATTTTTCTTTTTTTAAAATACAAGTGCGGAAGGTAATGGCATCTAAATAATATACATATCTGTATAACGCTACATTTCAGTATAAAGGTACAATACTGTACAACCTAAGTCTAAGGTTCAATTACTAAATTCAAGTAATAAACCAAGTCTGCTACAAGTCCGGAATCACCACGCTAACTCGTCTTCTCTCATCGTCATCTCGACCCTGATCCAGCCCCACCTGTTGTCATGCACACATACAAAACACAACAACAGCCGGATAACTCCGGTGAGAATAAATCCCAGTATAAAACATGGTAAACATGCATATACACATAATAATTCATGAAACATGCTGTCATGAAGAGATTAAAACAATAGTAAGAGATTCCATGATCTATGAAATCTAATCTAACTAAACATTCATCTCAAATCAGATAAATATGCACATACACAATCTAAATAATAAAACATGCTATCATAACTGAAGGCAATAACAATGGGTTCCATAATCTATGAATCCCATTCATATAAACATGCACTTCTAGTCAAATCATGTCTAGACTCGACTCAAATATAACTCTAGGGATCCCGTGATGAATAAGACGTCACTGCCTGTTACCTACTCAACCGATCGTGGTAACCGTACGTCTTATTCCTAGACTTCGGTCCTAGCTGTATCAACGGCTGGCAATAGGAGTAATATCTGCTCCTAAGTTGAGATACACCGAACGTCTAGAAGTCTGACAATGACTGTCAAGACTTTCCTATCCTAAATGCAATGAATAACAATCTGTAAACAAAGCTTAATCATATTCATAACTGAATATCACTTACATGCTTGAATACAATTCTATAATCAAAGCATAATCAGGTAACAATATAAACAATAATCTAGTATGTGATTTTATTGGGAAACTCAAATTAATCTTATTTGAGTTATGCTTCCCGAATATCACATGAATTATACCTTTGTCGTCCCTGTCTGACGAAGACGAAGTCTGGTATTCAACTCTGTCCATATCAAATCTGAAATGACAATATCGAATACGCAGTGTCAGTGAATAACTCAATACACAATCTGTTCTGATCAATACTCAACTCAGTACATAATCTGATCAATATCTGGACAATACATAATCTGATTCATATCAACGATATCACGATGAAATTTAAATCATTACTGAATCTGATCAATCTAAATCAACTGATGTTTCAACGGCATACTAACACAGTCTTGTAACCCCGTAAATCTGAACATCACAAATATAATACTGGAACTCATAATCGGTGTCCACATAATTCATACTCTGAATATTAACACAATTCTGATATAAAATCTCAATCAATATCTTTCAAAAATCATAACAATTACAGGAACAATCTGTTCTTTAATCTGACTTCAATTTTATAATGTCTACGGTAGCAGAAACATCATATCTGAATCACATTCAATTCTAGCAACATCATATTTTCAAAATATCTCAAAACGTAACAAAACTTACGTCCAAATGAAGCCTGCGTTGCTAGGAACTCAATACCGTAATCGGATTCAAAAACAGACGGACAGATTGACAAAATCTTTAATCAAAATCAAGAGCTTCCCTCGGTTTCCCTCTGAATTCCCCAAGAAATTTTGCATGTATATATATATATACATATATATATATACACACGAACATGCAATAGGCCAAGTGGCTCGCCTTTCAAGCTACACGTTACTCGCTAGGGCGGTCAAAAGTTGCCGCCCGGGCGAGTAATTCTAGGCCCTCGCCCATTCCAGCAGCCTCGCTCGGGCGGTCAAAAACATCCGCCCTGGCGAGTGACTCTCGGCCCTCTTCTCCTAGGCACTCTCGCTCGGGCGGTCAAAAACGTCCGCCCGGGCGAGTCACTTTCGCCCAACACTATTATTATCTCAATTTGATCTCAAGATGGTCCGGTTATAATCACATCAATTCATAATAATTAAATTATCACAGATTAGGATAATCAAATCCTCGAGCATTACATTTCTCCCCCTCTTAGATCTGAGTTCGTCCTCGAACTCATAAACAATAAATTCAGCTATAAGAGAAGAAATGTATAATAGAGTTTAACATTCAAACTCCTCTCTTAATGAATCCATTCTGAAATCTCTTTCTGGTATCAACCTCAGATTTCAATTCTGGAATAAAACTTCATAAAGTATACTATTCTAATACTTCTTAAACTAACTCTGACAGAATCAATCTTGCCATGTTGGTTATACAACATCCGTATAAACCACTCTATAGCTTATCACATATCAGTATCATCAGCCGTTAACAAATCTGTTTACCTCAAACAAAGACATAAACAATCTTTAGCTTCAACTACCAATCGTCATCATCCGACGTTGGTTTCTTAAATCTGTCTATTCTGAACTATCTGCATTTTCCTTCGAATTGTCTTCAAAAGAAATCTGTAGTACTCATCATATACTGTCTTGTCTATACTATCTCATTACTCTTCTGATAGGCTGATAGCTATTGTCACACAGTAATACTGAATTATATCAATTAGTGCTAACATCCAGCACTAAAGCTGTACAAAAATATTCCAATCTCTGGATAACACATTCTGACTGCCTGTCAATCTGTGAAACAATCTAAGAGAGAATTCATGATATACTCTATCACGAATACAATTTCAAGCAAAATCACAATCTGATATAATCTACTTAAATTTTATGTTCCATCTGAACCTTTCTTTGACATCGATCTATGTCATCTAGTTCTGTTTGTACGTAATCTGGTACAAACTGATAGATATAGATTGAACAATCTGTCAATCTTAATCATATCATATCACAATCTGTAGAAAATGGCAGTAATGTCATTACGAGAGCCATAGAAATGCACTCCCATTCCTATTCAGAAATATACAATTCTGTAATAAATCTTCTGATTCCTATCTTTCTGTCTTTTCTGTTAGCAATTTAGACTTATCAGTACAATTTCTGCCAACCTTTCTGTACAATTTCTGCCATAACTGATCTACCCTGTTTATATCACAACTATCTGTTCGAATATAATACATTCACAAACATCTGAATGAAAACTGAACCCACTACTGTGCAGTTCTGACACTATCTATGAGTTCATATTCGAACTATCCTGTATAAACAATTCAGTTAATAACATAAAATAAAGAAGAAATACCTACCTGGTATTCGGCTCTGACTATAGATATCAATTCTGTTACAAAATTCTGAAACATTCTGATACCACAATAGAATTAATCTGATACAACCACCAAATCACATATCTGTTACTGTAGGCGTTACTCTGTTCTGATTATCTTGTCAAAATACAAGTCTGAATAGTCTGATCACATTTCTGAACTGTTTACACGAATCTGTATCAAACACTGACCCAAACAGCAGTAATATCAAATCAGATTCGAAATAAAAAAAACAACCTATACAATCTAGTGAGTTTAAGAAAACTCATAAAACAGCAAGTTCTGGCAATACTGGTAATTCTGACTACTGATCAATCTTCACAGCGCCCAGATCAACTGTCATACCTCATCTGCAAATAGAATATGCTTCCAAACAATATAAGATGTCTCAAATACTGATTTAGAACCATAACAATACGCAAACAGATATAGCATAATAAGAGAATAAGAAAATCTGCAAAACTCAGCAATTCTGACTTTTTAACATTCCTACTAATTCTGATATATCTGTTACCTGTGTCGTTTACAGTCGCTGATTTCTGTCTCAACTGTGCACATAACTCAGTATACAAACTGCAGATGTCACATATTCTGAATACAATCTGTTTCAATTATGATTCATACCTGATTAATGTCTGTATACAATAATCACTGTTCTCTGAATATTCAATAAAATCTTCAAATATTCCATTTAATCAATCAGATGTTGCTAACATATCAAATATCATAGATATAACAAGCATAAAATCATCAGAATATCTCCGAACATAAGAGTTAGCAATCTGTACCCTTCAATATCATTCTGTACTGAATTCTAAGGTATAACCATTACCTGGTATCGATTCAATTCTGAAATCTACCTTTCTGATATCAACACATCTGAAATCTTATCTAGGCAAATATCAATCACCACATATATCATTGGCGAATCTGCCAATGCTAGGCTCGATTTCAGTGGGTTTACTGAATACATAAGGATGCAATCTGCTCCCTTCTGTACTAATCGAGTCCTATACAATACAGTTATTAAAGTAATTCTTAATCTAGAATCCGTATCGGAAAATCTCCGTTTATCAGCCAGATCTGGTCTGAATCTTACCATTTCTGGGTCAATCTCTACAATATCTCTGTACTTGTGTAGCATTACACGTCAATAATGAGATCGAAATCACATAACACAAGTACATCATAATCTAACCCAATCCCGGTTCATTCTACTGTAGTATATAACATGTCACAGAAATCTCTGATATCAACATATTCCTCAACAACCAAGGAATCAATACTACAGTATACACAGACCCCACAAATATAGCATATCACCATGCAACTCAGTCAAAGATATTCTTAACAAATGCATTAGTATATACATATGCAATAGAATCGTAAAGAATAGTACCTGTTGTGAATTCTGGATCTGTTTCTCACTTAACACGGTTCCCTAAGATCTTCGGGACCGTCTCTGGGGACAAACTTTAGCAAAATGCCCCAGCTGTTTACAGATATTGCATCTACCAAGCACTCCTTTGCATTGCTCTGAGGAATGTCTCCCTCCGCAAGTCCTACAATAGACATCGGTATGGCTTGGACTGGAACCACTTGAGCTAGAGGAACCACTTCCCAACTTCTTGAACAGTTTCTTTCGAGCTTTAAGCAACTCTTGCTTTCCACTGGTACTGTCGTGATCATATCGAAGAGGGGATTGCTGTGCCTGAAGTGACTTCACACACAATCTTGTCAATTGTCTAATCAGACTCGCCTCAGCTCTCTTTGCTCTACTCAAGATATCAGCAAAATGGTAAGGACGTTGCAAATTCATAAATGCAACTACCTCCGAATTCAGCCCTCTGATTAACTGATTCACTACAGCTTCATCATTTCCAGCTATCTGAGGAGCAAAACGCAGTAGAGTCGAGAATTTAGCAGCATATTGGTCAATATTCAGCTGCCCTTGGCTCAAATTCTCAAACTCTAATTTCTTGTCCTCTCGGTACGAGACTGGGAAAAATCTTCGATAAAATTCAGTTCTGAATATTTCCCACGAAATCACTATACCTCTTTGTGCCCACATTCTTCTACTGGTAATCCACCAACTCCTGGCGGCTTCTCGTAACTGGTAAGGCACCATTTTAACCCTCTGTTCATCTGTACAGTCAAGTAAATCGAACAAGATTTCTATATCATCAAACCAGTTCTGACAATCTTCAGATGTCTCGGTACCATTCAGAACCGGCGGCTGTAATAACTCAAATTCTTTCATCTTTTCTTCTAACTGAGTTTCTGATACATCTCTCTGTTCAGAAGAAGTACTGCCCTTTTCTGAAATTCTTCGAGGCGGTATATCTGAATATCAAACAGATTAGTACACCATCTATACAATCTGTCTCAGCCCTCCTCTAATCATATACCTCTGATTCAGACTCGGTTCTGATCCAGGCTTAGTAATTACATGCTGCAAACAACTCAGATAACAAGCAACATGTAATAGGGAAAGCAATAAATCATGCTAGCACACACAATGTAGTCAACATTGAAATAAATCTCATGCTAGCAATCACATGCAAGGACAAAAAAATTCAATCTACCCCGCTCATTCTCTTCTATCTCAGTCTACAGAATCTACGGCTCTAGAACCTACTGTTCTGTAACCTACTGTTCTGGAACCTAATGCTCTGATACCACCTGTTGTGGGGACCCGGACGCTAATCATCTTCTTAATCATCGTTGGGATTTAATTATCAGTTCTGATAAACAGGGTCTAAAAATTTTTCTTTTTTTAAAATACAAGTGCGGAAGGTAATGGCATCTAAATAATATACATATCTGTATAACGCTACATTTCAGTATAAAGGTACAATACTGTACAACCTAAGTCTAAGGTTCAATTATTAAATTCAAGTAATAAACCAAGTCTGCTACAAGTCCGGAATCACCACTCTAACTCGTCTTCTCTCATCGTCATCTCGACCCTGATCCAGCCCCACCTGTTGTCATGCACACATACAAAACACAACAACAGCCGGATAACTCCGGTGAGAATAAATCCCAGTATAAAACATGGTAAACATGCATATACACATAATAATTCATGAAACATGCTGTCATGAAGAGATTAAAACAATAGTAAGAGATTCCATGATCTATGAAATCTAATCTAACTAAACATGCATCTCAAATCAGATAAATATGCACATACACAATCTAAATCATAAAACATGCTATCATAACTGAAGGCAATAACAATGGGTTCCATAATCTATGAATCCCATTCATATAAACATGCACTTCTAGTCAAATCATGTCTAGACTCGACTCAACTATAACTCTAGGGATCCCGTGATGAATAAGACGTCACTGCCTGTTACCTACTCAACCGATCGTGGTAACCGTACGTCTTATTCCTAGACTTCGGTCCGAGCTGTATCAACGGCTGACAATAGGAGTAATACCTGCTCCTAAGTTGAGATACACCGAACGTCTAGAAGTCAGACAATGACTGTCAAGACTTTCCTATCCTAAATGCAATGAATAACAATCTGTAAACAAAGCATAATCATATTCATAACTGAATATCACTTACATGCTTGAATACAATTCTATAATCAAAGCATAATCAGGTAACAATATAAACAATAATCTAGTATGTGATTTTATTGGGAAACTCAAATTAATCTTATTTGAGTTATGCTTCCCGAATATCACATGAATTATACCTTTGTCGTCCCTGTCTGACGAAGACGAAGTCTGGTATTCAACTCTGTCCATATCAAATCTGAAATGACAATATCGATTACGCTGTGTCAGTGAATAACTCAATACACAATCTGTTCTGATCAATACTCAACTCAGTACATAATCTGATCAATATCTGGACAATACATAATCTGATTCATATCAACGATATCACGATGAAATCTAAATCATTACTGAATCTGATCAATCTAAATCAACTGATGTTTCAACGGCATACTAACACAGTCTTGTAACCCCGTAAATCTGAACATCACAAATATAATACTGGAACTCATAATCGGTGTCCACATAATTCATACTCTGAATATTAACACAATTCTGATATAAAATCTCAGTCAATATCTTTCAAAAATCATAACAATTACAGGAACAATCTGTTCTTTAATCTGACTTCAATTCTATAATGTCTACGGTAGCAGAAACATCATATCTGAATCACATTCAATTCTAGCAACATCATATTTTCAAAATATCTCAAAACGTAACAAAACTTACGTCCAAATGAAGCCTGCGTTGCTAGGAACTCAATACCGTAATCGGATTCAAAAACAGACGGACAGATTGACAAAATCTTTAATCAAAATCAAGAGCTTCTCTCGGTTTCCCTCTGAATTCCCCAAGAAATCTTGCATGTATATATATATATATATACACACACGAACATGCAATAGGCCAAGTGGCTCGCCTTTCAAGCTACACGTTACTCGCTAGGGCGGTCAAAAGTTGCCGCCTGGGCGAGTAATTCTCGGCCCTCGCCCATTCCAGCAGCCTCGCTCGGGCGGTCAAAAACATCCGCCCTGGCGAGTGACTCTCGGCCCTCTTCTCCTAGGCACTCTCGCTCGGGCGGTCAAAAACGTCCGCCCGGGCGAGTCACTTTCGCCCAACACTATTATTATCTCAATTTGATCTCAAGATGGTCCGGTTATAATCACATCAATTCATAATAATTAAATTATCACAGATTAGGATAATCAAATCCTCGGGCATTACAAATATTCAGTTGAAGCATTTTATCAAACACTTGGTGTACAATATTTTGGTATTTGAAGAACACATAAAATGTGTAGTGACCCGTTCCAGAATCACCTACTAATCAAGAACTAAGCATGCAATTAACTTAATTAATAACAATCAGAGATAAAGGCGGAAAAGGTCAACAAATGAAAGTTATACAACCCAATCGAAAATCCAGAACAACTCAAATTAAAATGAAAGTATACGGTACAACCATATCGAATCAAAAGGTACTGAAGATCTAAACCAACCGGTTATTCCACGTCCTCAACATCCTCCTCCTGAGCCATCCAACCTGAGGCCTGCCCCGTGGGAATGGGGTGTCCAAGATAAACAAAACCGAGGACGTGAGCGATAAGAACGCCCAGTACAAAAGCATGAGTATACAAGCCTATATGAAATGCACATGCTATGATATGATACCAGGGTAGTCAAGAAACAGGAGTCACAAAAGATCTCAATATGCTCAGTCTAGAGGCGCCAAGTGGATAGTGCCGCGCGGTACTCCTCTGGGTCACTGCATCCACTACAAGATCAGACGTGGACCTAAAATGTCCCGGATCACCGAAGCCCTCCGGACCCGTCGGCCACTGTGTACTCTCGGTGTCCATGCGTCCACAAGACAGGGCTGAGCGGCCCCACAAGATATAGCTTATCTCGAAAGAGATACAGCTCAACAATAAAGGCTATCTCGAAAGAGATACGGCTCAAGATGAAATGTAACATGCAGTAATAAACGTGACATAATAGCATGCATCATATGACATATATCAATGCACCAAATAATCATGCAACACATATAAGAATGTATACTCGACCAGGATATCTCGGATAGTACTTTCGTACCTCAAACCAGCAGATCCTAACAATCCGCCCTAGAATCAAGCCTGCGTCCGCAGCCCACTGATGTCGCTATCTCCCAACTAGAGCACAGCTCCGCTACAAAACCAGTAGCTCCCCACTAGTGCCTGAACCTCGGGAAAAGACTAGAAACCAATCGGAAACGACTAAAATGCTCTGGAACGCTCGGACTTGGCGAGTAAGAAGTGAAGCCTCGCGCCTCTATTTATAGCCAACGTTCGGACGATCCGATCCACTTCGGAAGCTCCGATCCGGTACACTTCGGACGATCCGAACCCTGCATGTCTTCTACGTGTCCAGCCACCTGGCTCGGACGATCCGAACCCTGATCGGACGATCCGAATCCTGCATGTCTTCCACGGTTCCATCCACCTGTCTCGGACGATCCGAATCCTGATCGGACGATCCGAACCCTGATCGGACGATCCGAACCCTGTTCGGTCCTTCCGATCCCACCGAAATATAATTAATCCAATAATTAACTCAAATTAGTGGATGCAGTGACCCAGAGGAGTACCGCGCGGCACTATCCACTTGGCGCCTCTAGACTTAGCATATTGAGATCTTTTGTGACTCCTGTTTCTTGACTACCCTGGTATCATATCATAGCATGTGCATTTCATATAGGCTTGTATACTCATGCTTTTGTACTAGGCGTTCTTATCGCTCACGTCCTCGGTTTTGTTTATCTTGGACACCCCATTCCCATGGGGCAGGCCTCAGGTTGGATGGCTCAGGAGGAGGATGTTGAGGACGTGGAGTAACCGGTTGGTTTAGATCTTCTGTACCTTTTGATTCGATATGGTTGTACCGTATACTTTCATTTTAATTTGAGTTGTTCTGGATTTTCGATTGGGTTGTATAACTTTCATTTGTTGACCTTTTCCGCCTTTATCTCTGATTGTTATTAATTAAGTTAATTGCATGCTTAGTTCTTGATTAGTAGGTGATTCTGGAACGGGTCACTACAAAATGCTTCAATAATGCATCTTTAAAACTATGAAATGATAAGTAAATGCAATAAAGAAATAGACACGAATTTGTTTATGGATGTTCGGAGATTTCAAATACTCCTACGTCACCCCTTCTTCCCCTTGGGAAGGATCCACTAGAAGACTTTGATTCATAAAACTCTTTTTACAAACCCGATCCGGAAGGGCAGCACCCAACTAGAACTCCTAGCACTCAAGATTGTAGGCAGCACCTCACAATCAGCATATTGTTTAATGTCCCATATGCAAAGACTACATACACAAGTTTTACGTCTTTGTGCAAGACTCACTCAACTAATCTTTGAACTTCAACTCTCTTGTATATATGTGAGTGATTGTGTGTGAGGAATATATCAGTTACAGTGTACATCTCAAATGTATCCTCACACAAGGGCTTGTGCTCTCAACTAGCTGATTTCTTCATGCTAACTGCCCATGCTTTGAATCCCCTTCAAAAGCTCTTGTTTGATCTTCAAGATGTTGTATTTATAGGCTCCAACACTGATATATACGTTAGACACAAGAATATGACCGTTGGAAAGTTTCTGTATTGTTTCCGAGATTGCAACGGTCAAATTCTACTTGCTGGACATTTTCCCGACTGGTCAACTCTGGTCAACTGGTCAACTCTTGTCAACTCAACTGGTCATTCAGTTGGACTGGTTCCGTTTCAGTTGGTCAGCAGCTGGTTCAGTTTCAGTTGGTCAGCAACTTGTCAGCAGTTGGTTCAGTTTCAGCAGGTTTGCTGAAATCAGTCTAGCTGATTTCAGTTTGTGCAGAACCAGTAGCTTCATCGTCATTTATCAGCGTCTTAAGCTTCGATTCAGACTTTGACTTATAAGAATGATTTGTAGATCTTTGTCTTATCTTTCCAACGCATACTGAATCGCTTCGTTTCGATAACCGAGCTGAGAGATATGACCAAAATACGGCAGCTGCTCAAACACAACTGATTGCTGTTTTCGTGTGATCAGTTCGGTAATTGAGCGATCAGTTAGACCATGATAAATCCGATTTTGCCCAACTGACGTGAAATACGATTTGTTCCAAATTGAGTTTTCTAATATGTCGAGTTGGCGGATTGTCATTTGGATAATCCAGTTGAGAGATATCATCAAAATACCGAAGCTCGCCAGAAATTCAGTTTGTGCAAAATTCAGTTTCAGCTAGCTTCTTGTGTTTGCAACTTCACACTTGAGTAAATATGTTAGAAACACAATAACAAGTTTTGTTAACATCAAAATCAAGATTACGAACATGAAATGTTCCAACATGTTTTATTTCTGGTTATCCTGCATATGTATTGATTGATACTGATGCATCGCATACATTTATTTCTGAGAGGTTTGCATTGAGTCATGCATTACCTATTGAGTCATTATCTGTGGTAGTGTCTGTTTCCTCCCCGTTAGGGACAGGTTTGATATCAGTGAAGTCTGTGAAATCTTGTATATTGCAGTACGATGGACATAGGATTGAGTTAGATTGTATTGTGCTTGGGATATCTGATTTTGATTGTATTATCGGTATTGATACACTGACCAAGTACCGAGCTACAGTCGATTGTTTCCACAAGATTGTTCGATTCAGACCTGAGATGGCTGAAGAGTGGAAATTTTACGGTAAGGGTTCTCGAGCCAGAATTCCTTTGATATCTGCAATGAATATGACACGATTATTGCAGAAAGGAGCGGATGGATTCCTGGTATATTCAGTTGATTTACTGAAATCGAGCCCATCATTGGTGGACTTTCCGGTGGTGTGTGAGTTTGCTGATGTCTTTCCGGATGAGATTCCTGGATTACCTCCGATTCGAGAAATAGACTTCAGAATCAAGTTGATGCCAGGAACAGTTCCGATCTCGAGGGCTCCTTACAGGATGGCACCGATCGAATTAAAATATTTGAAAGAACAGTTGGAGGATTTACTGGCCAAGGGGTATATCAGACCGAGTGTTTCTCCTTGGGGTGCTCCAGTATTGTTCGTGAGGAAGAAAGATGGGTCGATGAGACTTTGTATCGACTACCGGCAACTGAACAAGGCAACGGTAAAGAATAAATATCCATTGCCTCGTATTGATAATTTATTTAATCAGTTGCAGGGTTCTTCGGTGTATTCCAAGATCGACTTGAGATCTGGATACCATCAATTGAGAGTCAGGGATTCTGATATCTCTAAGACTGCATTCAGAACCAAGTATGGACACTAAGAATTTATTGTCATGCCATTTGGTTTGACGAATGCACCAGCGGTATTTATGAGGTTGTTGAATCGAGTTTTTCAGAAATATCTCGATTATTTCGTGATTATTTTCATCGATGATATTTTGATTTATTCAAAGAATATGATGGAGAATGCTGAACATTTGAGAACTGTGTTACGAATTTTGAGGGCTGAGAAACTGTATGCTAAACTATCGAAATGCGAGTTCTGGTGGAAACAGGTGGTATTTCTAGGTCATATTATATCAGGAGATGGTATTTCTGTTGATCCCAGCAAGGTTGAGGCAGTGATTTCTTGGCCAAGACCGACATCCGTACCAGAGATTCGCAGCTTTATGGGTTTGGCAGGATATTATCGACGTTTTATTAAAGACTTCTCGAGCATTGCTGTAAGGCTCGAGATTCATTAATCGTCATTAATATGATGAATTAAAGCTTGGCTTGAAATTGCAAGACCGCACCCGCGGCATAGTAAGACACCGCACCCGCGGTGCATGGACAGTAAGTTGGCCAATTTTATTCGTAGCATCACCGCACCCGCGGTGTAGAAAGACCGCACCCGCGGTGACAAGACCGCACCCGCGGTCTTGCAGAGACCGCACCCGCGGTCGCTATTTTGGGAAAATGATAGGGTTGCCGAGAGTATAGCGCACCCGCGGTGCTAACGTGACCGCACCCGCGGTGCTGCATGCGAGAAAGCCACCTTTGTTCCTTGTTATGACACATGGCAGGGTATATATAAAGGTGTAGTGCTGATTCATTCCTTCCCCATCTTCAGCAGGACCGAGAGAGAGAATCCTACAAATCCTTTATGTGCATTGCATCTTGTGATTGAGCTTGTGCAAGATTTACTCATTCAAACTTTAATCCGATTTCGATTTTGAACTCCTCGCTTCAAGGGCTTCAAGGTGATGTAAGTTTCCTTCTATTCCATCATGGTTCAGATTTTATGGATTGAGGAAATTATAATATGATGGTTATATTGTGGTCTTGATATAATGAGCATCGTATATTCATTACCGGATTGAATATCGGATATCAGATGCAATTATTATAAATTCCAGCATGTCATGATATATATGTGTTGGGAGAATTATGATTTGAGTTATGGAATGTGTTCTTATGATTATGAGGATTGTAGAAATGTAATCGGATCGATTATCGGATACCGTATGAGATTTAATTGATTTTCCAGCATATATGTTGAATTGAAATGAAGTAAATTCAGCATGATACATTGTACTTGGATGAGGATTATGAGTTGTTGATATGGGGTATGTGATTGTTGAGAATTGGATTGATCGGTATCGAGAAATTACGCCGTTATACCGTCAGTTTGTGCTGAAGTTGATTATTGATTTGTTTATGTGTTGAATTGAGTTGGGAATTGATATTGTATGTCTCAACATTGCCATTTCAGATTTGGAGTGATAGAGTTTGTATCCCGACTTCGAGACTTCGATTTATTTCACAACAAGAAAGGTATAAGCCATGTTTGTTTGGGAAGCCACAACTCAAATAAGATATCATTTGAGTTTCCCAACCAAAATCACATACTAGAATTGTTGTATATATGGTAACATGTTTATGAATTGGTTATAGAATTATATTCAAATCTTGTAACATGATTATGCTTTGATTATAGAATTGTATTCAAGCATATAAGATCATTGTGATATTCAGATATGAATATGAGCATGCTTTGTTTACAGATTGATATTCATTGCATTTAAGATAGGAGAGTCGTTGACAGCCATTGTCAAATATCTAGATGTTCGGTGTATCTCAGCTTAGGAGCAGCCCTGACTCCTATTGCAGCCGTTGATACAGCTCAGACCGAAGTCTAGGAATAAGACGTACAGTCACCCCGAGTGGGAGGGTAGGTGACAACCATTGACGTCTTATTCACACCGGGATCCCTAGAGTTCTAGTCGAGTCGAGTCCAGACATGGTTTGATTCGCATTGCATTGCATGTTTATATGGATGTCATTCATTATAGCATGTTTCATGTTTAGATTGATTTATGCATGTATACATGTTTATACTGGGATTTGTTCTCACCGGAGTTTCCGGCTGTTGTTATGTCTGTATGTGTGCATAACAACAGGTGGGGCAGGATCTGGGTCGAGACAGAGATGAGAGATAGACATAGCGTGGTGATCTCGGGCACAGCAGAGGACTAGTGGTTTTTATTAGACTTGTACTATTTGTATTTGGTTTGTTATAGTAAACCCTAGTTGGATTAATGTACTAGAACAAGACATGTTGTATGTTTGTAATATAAATGAAGACCTTATGCTTGTTCACATACATTAGAATTAATGTTGAAAAGCAAAAAATTTAGTCTTCTTCCTTGCTTTTGATATGCTAGCATGATTTATTGCTTTCCCTATTACGTGTTATGTTATCTGATTTGATTGCAGCATGTATTGGTTAAGACTGAATCAGAACCGATTCTGGATCAGAGGGTAAATGATCAGAGGAGGGCTGAGACAGTTGGTATAGATTGTATACTAAACTATTTGAATAGCAGATACATGCCTCTTAGAAGAGCAGCCGTTCCTTTACGACCACCAGCACCAGAACAGGGTAGCACATCTGGTGATACGATGGATGTTACTGCTACGCCTATGGAGACTCTATTAAAGCGATTCTAGTCTTTCCGACCACCGACCTTAAAGGGTACAGAAAATGCAATCGAGTGTGAAAGCTGGTTGGAGGATATCGAGATGTTATTCGAGTCTCTAGAATACAGTGATGAGAAGCGAGTGAAACTCATTGGCCATCAACTGCAAGACGTGGCTAAGTATTGGTGGTTGAATATTAAAAGATCATTAGAGCAGCGTGGCACAGAGATTACCTGGAAGGTGTTCAAGACAGAGTTTTATCAGCGATTCTTTCCTGTATCCTACCGTAAAGATAAAGGCGCTGAATTTGCAAACCTGAGGCAAGGACAATTAAACATTGAAGAGTACGTTGCTAAATTTTCTTCCTTGCTTCGCTTTGCACCTCACGTTTCAGGTAATGATGAGGCCGTGGCAGATCAGTTTATAAACAGCTTAAATCCTGATGTCTTTACATTGGTAAATACTGGGAGATGTATAACACCATAATACTGGTAATGATAGTGCCTGCAAGAACCATTCTATTATGGTTAGCGTACAGTACGGTCCCTTCAACTCATATATCCCGATCGATTCGACAACCATTGGTTTATCGAGAGTTGTCAATGAATCGATACTATGTGTCATGTCGTAGTTGCATCGATGGTGTAATCTATGAAACCCTTTCATAATTACCACCATACTCTGGCCAGAGATTTCGACCTACATACACATGATAACACATAGGATATCCATACCCGAAGGTAAGCGGTGAATCCCCGACTAGAATGCATCGACTCCTATGTGTTTCGACAGAACACCCAACCTTGCCACCTGATGACCCCATGAGAGTCGGTAAACAAGTCAAAGTGTAATTTTAGCACATAGAGTCTCAATGTTGTCCCGGGTCATAAGGACTAATTCTGTACAACCATAAACTAGGACATTTCCACTCGATAAGTGAGAACCACTTGGAAAGTCCTTTTATGGAGGGTCGTTCAGTGCACTCTACAAGGAGCACCTATCTGCATTTTCGGACATCACAATGTCCCCTACCAATGAAACATGGTACTCACATCGCAGATACTAGTCTCGAACTCTAGCGGCCTATATCCTTCTTAGTGGCGGCTGAATCGACTAGGAACCATTTAGAATATACAGTATTACAAATATGAGTTTCATGATACTCATCATATGAGCATCTCATATTCTTTCTACTATTTGTATATTCAAGGGCTTTATCTATGCAACTAGCATGGGTATACAGATAAAGATGTGCCAAAATAATAATATCAAATATTAGTAAAATAAAGATTGCTTATACATAGAGTTTCATTGTGAACACTCGGCCAACACTTGGCTCGACGGGCACCTACTCTAACAATCTCCCACTTGCACTAGAGCCAACTACCCATATGCTTTAAACCCATTGATTCGCGATGCTTGTCGAATAATGGTCCAGGTAAAGGCTTAGCTAGTGGATCAACAACATTATCTGCGGAGCCGACTATGTCAAAAGACACTTCTCTACTTTCCACAATCTCTCCGAGGATGTGGTACTTTCTCAATACTAGTTTGGATTTCTGATGAGACCTTGGCTCCTTTGCTTGAGCTAAAGCTCCCGTGTTGTCACACAACACTGGGATAGGAGCAACTCAATTAGGAATAACGCCCAACTCTTGGACGAAATCCCTTATCCAAACAGCCTCCCTTGCTGCATCTGATGCAGCAATGTATTCGGCCTCTGTGCTGGAATCCGCAGTATTGTCTTGCTTGGAACTCTTCCAAGAGACAGCAGCACCATTGAGCATGAATACAAACCTAGAAGTTGACTTCGAGTCATCAATATCGCTTTGGAAGCTAGAGTCGGTATAGCCTTCCAATTTCAGTTCTCGACCCCATAGACCAAGAACAATTTATTGGTCCTTCTCAACTACTTGAGGATGTCTTTCACAACTTTCCAATGTGGAAGACCGGGGTTCGATTGATATCTACTCACTACACTTAGTGCGAAAGCCACGTCAGGACGTGTAGATATCATCCCATACATGATGCTACCAATTGCCGAAG